>NC_085002.1:12779580-12804580 GCF_963854185.1 Sardina pilchardus | reverse complement strand
ACAAATATGTAAAATATGTTATGAGGTCAGCCACAGCCCAGCAAAGCCAGTAAACTCATAACTGGGGTTATATGTCTTAGGAATTGTTATGTCAGAAAAATCAACATGCACCCATGATGCATACCTAATACTTGCATACTAATGTTTTAATGCTTACATTCTAAAATGTTACTTCAAATTTCTTTGCTGTTTCAAGACCAATTACTCCAACCGTATTTGTGGAAAATTACTTTAAAGCTACAGTTTGACCTCAAGTAAAGTGATAACACTCTATTTAGGCCATGAGCAGAAATGTCACATAGTGGAACAACACGTACACAACAGAGTACAGAGGCTGTTTCACATTCTAACAGACACACACACAGACACACAGAGAGACACACAAACACAGATACACACACGCACACACACGCACACACACACCTTTCAGTTTTGTGAACATTTTCAAGTGTGAATCCTGCAGACCACCGAGCTGTGCAAGCTAGCTGTGACCGTGTCTGTAACAAAAGAGTGAACAGGGAGAGGCGCCAGGCCCCTGTCCGCCCGGGTCCGCGCTCATTCCAAAGAGTAGAAGCAAAAGTGTTGTTTTCAGCTGCCCGTGTTAGAAAAGCACAAAGAGATGCTACGCAGATCACGCTCCATGCAGAGCTGCTGTCTGCTCTCTGGCCTGCGGACCGCGCATCACGTTTCAACACACAGGGAGGGATAGTTCGCCATTAGGAGTCCAATCTCTGTGTGCTCTGCTCGCAGAGAGAAAATCTATTTCATCTATTTTAATCTCTAAATATATTTTAGTAAATAGTAAACGTCTTTTTTCTTTTTTCTTTTTTTCTTAAAGGAGTTGCCTCTTGGGAGGTCTGACAAACGTACCTTTTTTTCAAGTTAGCTATTTAAATTAGATGTTTGTTTGTTTGTTTGTTTTTTCATCCAAAGCAATTAACTTTTAAGGGGACGTATGCATGTGTGGGTTTTTTTTTAACATGTATATCAATGGGTATTTGTGTTTGTGGCTTGTTTTATATTTGCTTTTCATCTTGTTTTTATGCTGCGTGCTTCACTTTGTAGTAGTGAGGACAAAAAAACATGAAGGCACCAAATATAATGTGTCTCTGTTTCACCGATCCCGCAAGAGGCACGTTTTAGAAACACCCTAATCAGAAAGGTCAGGAGGCACTCGGTCTTTGAGTGTGTTTGTGAGTGTCTTTGTGTTTGTGTAATTTGTATCAACATTTGCTTGTTTATGTAAATGTGGGTGACTGTGCACATGTGCTCGCTTATGTGTGTTTGTGTGTGTTTGTGTATGTTTGTGTGTGTGTGTGTGTGTGTGTGTGTGTGTGCTCAGAGATGTGACAGATATGAGGGGGAGGTGTTTGCACTTAGATGTGGTGTAACTGAGTCATTGTTAGAATGTCAAAATAGCGGCGTCAAATTATTCTCTTCACGAGTCTGAAAAAAAACCTCCCATTCGCTTAGATCAGGTATACACACACACACAGGACCATACACACACACTCACACACACAGGATCATCCTCCATGACTGTCCGAGCTGAACTGGATTAACATGATCATTTACTCAAAGAGCCACCGAAAGGTAACTCTCAGCGAGTCTGTCCGTACGCTCAGTGCTCGTTCTTCAGCACTCTCTGTTTCTGACCTTTAGCGTGTGTGAGGCTCGTGGTGGCCCTACCACAGGAATTGTGCTTTGTAGTCACACAGACCTAGTCTATAGAAAGATTTTTCTAAGAAGAGCATGCTGCACATTTTTGTCAGCCGAACAATAGCCCTATAATCCATAGAGTGTGTAAAGGGTAGTAAAAAGTGTGTGTTTGTGTGTGTTTGTGCGTGCGTGTGTGTGTGTGTGTATGTCTGTGTCTGTGTGTTAGTAATAGTAGTAGTTGTAGTAGTAGTGGTGGTAGTATTTATTGTTTGTAGTAACTTTATTTATTTGTTGCCTATTGCTACCTTATGTCTTCTCTGCTTGCAGCTTGAGTGTTATTCCTCCTTTTGTAAGTCACCTTGAATCGGAGGCCACTGAATTAATAAATATAACTATAATGCTATGTGTGTGGTGTGAGCCTGTGTGTATCAGTTTAGGTTATGAAGGGACTTCTGAATGAAGGTTATGAAGGGACAGAAAAAATATTAATCATAAAACTGATAAACGTTGAAATTACCATATGAGAAGCAATACTTATATACATGTGTGTGTAAAAGATAGAATACTATAGCTGCTATAAGTAAGGCATTGACATTTCCTCCATATATATGCATGCAGCCTCCATTAAACAGCACATTTTTGCACTTCAGAACGGACATTAGCAGGTGTGGTAAGAACACCATGTTGTGGATTTCCTTTCCTCTACCTTGTCGCGTGAAAAAAAAGACCACTGAAATCGTGACAGATAAAAATGGGTGTGCTTCAAAAGATCCAGACACCATAAGGTCGTTTGTGAGAAAATACATTTCTACACCTTTTGTCTCTGTGTGGTTTGTATTAGTTACCCACTTAAGGAGACAGAAATGTATTTAAATTCACATAAGCATTTCATGTTTTGGCAGCAGCACATATCACACATTTACACGTCCAATCATTTTTCCACCCCTGCGAAAATCAAAAGGAGAACATTTCTTTTTTCATGAGCCAACCTCATACATTTGCCAGACAAGGAGTTAATTGAATTTCTTTTTAATTTGAGGGTCTGCTTATCATTACGTTTTTATGACATTTCGTTGCCTCCCCCTTATAGAAATCATGAGTAGTTGTACTTAAGTTTGTGTGAAGACTTTTAGTCAGAATGAATGAAGACCTGGAGCTCCTCTGTGACAGTTCATTCAGACACTGTGTCTGTGTCCTCACAGTGTTCTTATTTAAGATCTGAATGTGAAGGAGAAGAATAAACACCCTTGCAAGTCGTTCATTTCCAGCATGACATGTAGTCTGTATGCCGTTAAGAAATAGCTTGATCAAAAACAAATGAAGTTGGAAGAGTGTAAAGCCTCTTGTTGTCAATGCTCTTCTGCATTGTTGTCATCTTCGTCTTATTTTTCTTTCTGTCTTTCTGCCAGATTTTCTGCCATATTTCCTGTTTACATTATTGTTGAGATCAGGAGAGGCCACCTTGCCTCAGTGGCTTTCTCTCTCTCGCTCTCTCTCTCTCGCTCTGGACGTCATGGTATAATCACATTGTGCGGTTTGGGTCATCAAGTGACAGGGGTCTTTTTGTGCTTCGCTATTAGCTGTTGAGATTAGCAAATAATGGCATGGCATTAGACAAGACAAACAAATACCCAACTCCTTCTAATGGCAACTGTTTGTCTCAATAAGACTGGGATATGAGGTCACACTTGTATGATGACACACCCCAGCGTAAAAAAGAAGTGTGTCAGTGTTGTCGCGTTGTGGTTGGACTGAGTGCTCCTACTGGAACACAAAGATATTCATGTCGTCAGTGTTAGTCTTGTCAGTCATCAAAACCCGTTCATGTAGGACAGGCTAACACACACACACACACACACACACTGGTAGAAACATATGAACACACACTTACACACACACACACACACACACACACACACAATGACACTCACTCACTCACTCTCTCGCTCTCTCTATCTCACACACACACACACACACACACACACACACTTATACTTACCCAGAACAGTGTCTGCTGATGTTGCTACAGAAGAGCGGCGCATGAAAAGGTTCAGAAATGAATCATGCCGAGACCACGCTGCTGCATGTGAAATGGCAGTCCTCATTCGCAAGGCCTGCTTGTTCTTCTTCACCACCCCCCTAACACACACACACACACACACACACACACACACACACACTCATATATACATACACATACACACACCGTTCCCCACGAGCTCTCTTTCACACACACACACACACACACACACACACACACACACACACACACACACACACACACACACACATCTTCCCCCCAAACCCCCTGCACTGTTCAAAGATTTATTGGATCTGCTCAAATAAAAGACTTTGTGAAGAATGCACTGGCAATCCAAATAAATAAATCAACTGTGCGCATAATAAAAGCCATCCGCGCACGATGGGAGTTTAATGACAGCACATGCGGAGCAGTGTCACTCTCTGCCACGGCACACTGAATTAGGCTCAATTTGGCCCTAATGTGGAGCAGGCCTGGGCTCGGTTTGGGCTCAGTGGGTTTACAGAGCAACCCCTGCTGGGCTAATAGTGCAACCCCAACAACACCGCTTTGCATGCCTCGGATAGCTGGCCAGTTAGGCACATCAAATTATACATACAACACACACACTCACAAACACACACATACACATGCACGTACAGTATGGATACATGCCCTTAGGTGGTGCTTAAGAAAAACGATGGTAACTGAGTGTTTTTGTTGTGAAAGACACACATACTGTATCAAGAGGAAGGAGGAAATGAATGCATGGGATGAGTCCTGGCCCTCGGACCTGAAACCCTGTGGCTTTGCTGTTGCTGTTGCTGTTGCTGTTGTAGTAAGCCTGACTTTCAGGGTGTGAGGTCCGGACCTGCGACTTCTTAAGAGTGGAACCTCTGTTGATTTACATTTTTGCTCTAGAGAGGAGAGGGGTTTTTGAGAAAGCCGCAGAGAAACAACGAGCACATGTTGGATGCAGGGCCGTGTGTGTGTGTGTGTGTGTGTGTGTGTGTGCGACTGCAGGCTGAGGACAAGGCTTGTGAGACTCTACTCTGAGTAAATCCAGCGCTGAGTGTTGGCGCGCTGACGCTCGCTCTACTACCTCCCTCACAGCCAGATAAGCTGGTGCCAAGTCATTGCTGAAAAAGGTGCCACTTTTGAATTGCGCTGGTGGTGCGAGAGTTGGGGGGATGGTTTCACACGTTTGCAAATGTGTATTTGTGCGTATGTATGTATGTGTGTGTGTGAGTGTGTGTGTGCATCTGTGTGTGTGTGTGTGTATGTATGGGGCAAGGAGAGATTGCGTGTTTGTGTATTGTGTTGAATCTGTATATTTTGTTTTGGTGTCTTCGTGTGTAAATGTTTATTTGAATATACTGTTTTGATAAGAATCTGTGTGTGTGTGTGTGTGTGTGTGTGTGTGTGTGTGTGTGTGTGTGTGTGTGTGTGTGTGTGTGTGTGTGTGTGTGTGTGTGTGTGTGTGTGTGTGTGTGTGTGTGTGTACATGAGTAACTGCTGGGAACGTTGTATGTGCGTCGTTGCGTGGTACGCCATGATTAGTCACAAGTGGATGCCACAGGGCCCCATCTGAACCGCCCTAACTTACTGGCTTACTCACCTGCACTGCACACGTCAAATGGACCTACCGATGGCTGCTTATTTCCATCACAAACCACAACAGGGGGCTTGAGGCAAACAGAGACTGACTGTTTCCTCTTCCTGTTCTATTAACAAACACCTTTAAGGTTTCTCACATGAGCACTGGAAACGTGAGGAGCCAGACCGTTCGCACATCAGAATATAGCTGTGAAGTGAGTAGCTGCCTGGTCCCTAATCTAGATCACTTATTTGAACATCACGTACGCACACTTGTCATTTTGGGAGGGTTTTGTAGAGAGAGAAACCCTGATAGCGTAATCGTGTTATCTGAGTCTGGCACATCCTTTACTGGTTTTAATTACTGGAAAGTCCAAGCGACGCATGGCAATGCTTTAGGGCTGTGACATATTTTTGTCCGAACGTGTAGCTATTTGTGTAGAGACAACGTAAGAACTTGTGTAATTACTCCATTCTACATTCTTTTGTTCTCAGACAGTTATGGCTGGGAAAGGGACAGAATTTATGTGGTGACATTTGCAGGTTATGTAACAATGGAAGGAACAGCTGGCAGTTATATTGCGCATTACAGTACATTGTTTTTTGGTGAACTTAGTGGAGTTGTGGCCTAAACTTCAACTGTTTTGCAATGAAATACCTATATTTACAGAGTGCATTTACATTCAAATAGGGCATTTACATCCTTTGACAGGCACATGAAAAAAATGATAATGTGGAGACTGTGTCTTTTATTTGTAGTGGATATTTGAATGCTTCACTGGATGAGATTATTCGTTTACAGCACTATTGGTCGCACGGGATGAGTTAGTGATTGATATTTGCAGTGTGGTGAGAATGATCAGATGAAGGACCAATCAGATGGGAAGATCACAGCAAGTCCTCAAAGGAGTTTTGGAAATAAGAGTCTACGCTTTTAATCCCTGTCCATGTGTTTGTGATTGTCATTTACTGTCTTTCTTTTTTGCTCTGGGAAAGTCCTGCAGAGCTCCATAATTTACCTCAGGTTTTGTTGAAAAGGGATAGCATTTTAGGCTATTGGTTAGGCTATTGAGCGCCATAATTTACCTCAGGTTTTGTTGAAAAGGGATAGCATTTTAGGCTAACATTCCCTGCATTTTCCTTTCCCGTCCTCTCTCTTCCCTCAAAGGATTTTTGCCGGCCCGTAATTATGACATTAAGGGGATTTCAGAAGATCTTGCAAACTTTTGGACAGAGATGGCGCAGGGATTTATTCAGCCCCCCGCTGAGGCTGTCACTCAGACACACAAATTGTCTAGTGTGCTCCTTGCACACCAGAAAACGTTACCATTTCAAATCACATATTTTACCGTAGTATAATTTTACAACTTAATGTTTGTTGAAGGATAAATGGAAATGAAAACTTTGAAAACAGAGAGATACTTTCTTTTTCTTTTCTTTAAAAAAAAGAAGGAAAAAAAAGTTCAGAAACTCAAAGCGTTGAATATGTGCACTCATTCTGTAAATCATTCCAAATAAAAAAGTAAAATAGATTTTACTGCAGGGAGGGCTGTGCTATAGCTGTCGACTGTAAACACACAACTCGGCCACCAACTGAGACTGCAACTCTGTAGAAAGCATCCCACGCATAGGTTTCTAATAGCAAGCAGATTGAAATCATGCAGAAGTTTGATTCGGATGATCTGATCTCAGCTGTGATACTGTGTATGTGAAGAGCTGTTGCATTTGTGTGTATCTGTGTGTTTCTGTTACATGTGGGAGGACAAGGAATGAGTAACAAAATTTGAGTATTGCTTGTGTTTCGAGTGTTTCTTCATGTTATTCTCGGTGTGTGAGGTTTTTCTTACCAATTCCACATTAATTATGAGATTTCTACTTTTATTGTCCCTTTTTCATTCAAATTGTTATGTTATGTGTTATATTGTTATGTGACTGTTTATGCATTTGTGTATCTGAGCTTCCATGGAATTAAAATCCAGGGCAGCGATCTTGCACATGTAAAAACTGTAATCTAGTACATTAAATCTTAAATTCTGTAATATGAAGTAATATGAAGTAAAATGAGCAAGACAGCTTTACTGGTTATTTTCTTATTCAATTTCCTCTTGATTAGAGAAAAAGCCCCCACTGTCTAAAAAAATCAATGAATCATGAGAAAATGGCTTAATTCTCATGAAGAGTTTTGTACGTTGATAAATTTGATAATGTGGTTTGCAAGTCTCACAAAAATGTTCTTTCATGTTTCCCCAGTGTGTCGTAATGTCACATAACAAACAAATCTGGATGAGAGTCTGAAACAAACTGACCTTCCCTGTTGTATTCCCCCCCTCTCTCTCTTTCTTTCTCTCTCTCTCTCTCTCTCTCTCTCTCTCTCTCTCTCTCTCTCTCTCTCCTCTCTCCCTCTCTCTCTCTTTCTCTCTCTCTCTGTGTCCGTGCGTGTGCTTGCATGTGCGCGTGTGCCTTGGCAGTTGACATCGAGAGGCTGAGTTCCCTGAGCTCGGAAGGGGAGGATGAACTTCTCCTGTGGGGCATGGAGCCTCAGGACGCGGCCGAGCTCCAGGACAAGACGAGCCTGACGCCCAGCGAGGGCACCGAGCCCGGCAGCCCGGCCCGCTTCGCCCGGGCCCACAGCCTCAGCCCCGAGCCCAGCCCCTGGGCCTCCTCCACCATCGCCGCCACCGCCGCCGCCGCCACCACCACCGCCACCGCCGGCGGGGGAGGAGAGGGAGAGGGGGTCGCCCTGAGTGCCGTGCGCAGGGATGGAGACAGGGCAGCGCCAGGCGTCTACAGTGAGTGCGCTTCACACATGGGCCTTATTTGACACATTCGTGGGCCATGAGTCATTAATTAGGGGGAGGTTTTTCATGTGGCGGCGTGCTCTCTCTGGTTGAAGTGGCAGGGAGAGGGCACCGTGAGGATACACAAACGCCTGTTTATATGGCAGAAGGGCCCTGGCATGGCAGTGGCGCTGGAGCTTGGCAACTTGGAACTCAAAAAAGCCGCCGGGTGATGTTGAGATAACAAAGCCACCGCAGTGTCGTAAAAGTCGTGCTTTTTTTGGATTTTAGTCTGTCGTTGACACAGGGGCCTTTCAGTGAAGCGTTACACACGATTTGTCTCTTAGGCAGTTCCTCGAATCAAACGAAGTGATGCTAATGTTAGGCAATCAGAACTCGAGCATCTCATGCTATTCATTTGCATTTTTTTTTTTTAAAGGGAGATCAAAGACACCCAAAAGATCAACTACAAACAGGCACTTTCCTCTCTTTCACTCTCTCCCCTCATCTCTCTCCCTCTCCCGCCTTTTCTTGCTCCCTGCTTTCTCTCTCTCTCTCTCTCTTTCTACTTTTTCTCCTTTATCTCTCTCCCTCTCTCCACTCTTGATCTTCATTTCTCTCTCTCTCTATCTCTTCTTTTTTAGCTTTCCCTTTCCCTCTCTCTCTCCCTCTCTCTCTCTCTCTCTCCCTCCCTCTCATCCCATCCCATGTGTGTATGCTGTGCCTGATGAAGGCAAAGCTGAGTTTTTACAGCGCTGAACCACACCGGCTCGTCCCTGGCCACATGAGACAGGCTCGAAATATGATGCCCACATCTGCAAACATTTGAAAAATCCTCCGCAAAGTCGGAGAGCACAGCGCGCACGGGGCCGGCGTTCCCATGCCGAGCTTGTTCTCCTCACATTACAATGTTTTGGTTTATGTACGGTGGCTCAAAAGCACTTAGACTCTCTGTGAGATATTCTGCCATGCTGGTATTTCTGTCACTGCCACCATTTGTCTTAGGTCATTTTTTCCACCCGTCATTTTTCAACTTTTCAAGTCAACTTTTTTCTTTTTTAGAAAAATCAACCACTCGGAGGCATAAACAAATTTCTCTCTCTTTACACGGTTTACTTGACTCCAAACCAGAACTCGCTCTGGTGCTCAAGTAAGCTGCGTCCACTTTAGAATGCATAACGAGAACCATGAACAAAATCTATGTAACAAAATGCAACTGTCGGGAAAAGGTTTTGTAATATTAAAATGCATATTCTGTACGATTCACTTTAAATTACTTTAAATAAAAGGAAGGTCTAACTTGAGCTAGACTCCCATGATGTTTACAATTAAGACATAGAATTTTACATATGACAGTTGTGATCAAATGCATTTTCAAACAATACCGTCTGAAATGTGGATTCAATAAAGTGGTTTGTGTTTTTTTTTCCAAATGAATGGACCATTTACAAATCCCACAAATAAACAGCCAGTGTGTGCATTCCAACAGATGTACGCATATACTTTATACTCTGCAGCAAAAATGCCTTCATTTGAAAGGCTGACATTTTTTTTGTGATTCCAATATGAATGCATTTTCTCTGCATTGATATAATACAGACCTACAGGCATTGAAACCTGAAATCAAATGTCATAAGGTTAAACAACCAGACAAGCACAATGTTAATGGAAAAAAAACCTGAGCAATTTCTCCCCAACACAGCATCTTTCTAAAATGACGTCACAGCATAAATTCAGTACATTTGATATTAGCCTTTTCCACTCTGCACTGGTTTGATGTTGTTTTGGCTGGATGTGACTGACCGGTGGTGATCATGGTCATTGTATTGTTGCTGCAGGTCGGGCCGAGGAGGAACTGGCCCATTACGACTTCCTGGCCCAGCTGAGGAAGGCGTCCCACGGCGGCGGCCTCCTGGACAGCCACTCGCACAATGGCAGCGGCACGTACCAGCACCACGTCCGGGGTGTCCACGACGACACACCGCCCACCTGCTGGTCCCCGGGCGAGCATGAGTCACCGGACGGTCGAGGTAAAGCCCCCTGCCGGTGGATGGACACGGCTCAGTTGAAATGCCGTTGCTAAAAATAAATAACAAAGAAATGCCGTTATTGCACCAATGGCCACCACTGCAGCCCAGGTGCTTCCCCACCCAGGCACTCTGACATCTGTGACATCCCCATTGGTCATGAATCATGAATCACTTCTACAGAGCATACAGTATATACTGTATATGTATACATATTAGTTTAGAGTTATGCTGTGGTAAGAAGTCAGATCAGTCAGAAAGGGATTTTAAGAAATGGTTTGACAGAGGTATGGTGAATATTTTCCACCCATCAGGTGTTTGCAATAAACAAGGGTTTTTGGTGTGTGTGTGTGTGTGTGTGTGTGTGTGTGTGTGTGTGTGTGTGTATGCATATCAGTATGCGTATGTGTATGTGTAGGCGTATGCGTATGCATGTGTACTCAACCCAGGTTCTAATTTTGCAGACGGAGTCCCGTTGAGCCCCGACGCCCTCAGGGGCATGCTGGCGTGCCCGTTCTGCCAGCGCACGTACCGGCGCGAGCCGGCGCTCCGCGAGCACATCAAGTTCTGCCACGAGCGGGACGAGGGCCAGAACGTGTGCCCCATCTGCGGCTTCAGCACGCCCTACCGGGCACAGATGGAGCGCCACATGCTGCTACACAGCCAAGCCCAGGACAAGGTCAGAGTGAGTCCACAGCAGCACTGCTTATAGACCCTTTCAGCTGCAGAGACAAACAAGTGATCCTAAACACACAGAAAACAACACTGATGTCATGGTAACTTGTGGATCAACGTTGATATCATATATGTAAAGTTGATATACAGTATATTGTATCAACCGCCCCCATAGTATATATATATAATTTTCATTTCATAGTATTTGCATTGGTTTTGAACATTTCACAGTAAATCCTTTAGGTATAGATTGAATCGATTGGTCGATAATATTGATGCAAACTGTACTGAATGGATGTATGTGTTTGTGTGAGTGTGTGTGTGAGTGCGTGCTGTAGTGTTCTCGTGATGTGATACTTATACAGTACACACAAAGTGACACGCACACACACACACACACACACACATACACACATTAATCAAGTTCACATTGTATCCATAATCTTATTGACGAGTCATATCTATGCCTATCAGCAGCCTCTCTCTGACCCTGCAATGGAGAACAGGAAGTTCAAATGCATGCAGTGTGGGAAAGCCTTCAAGTACAAGCACCACCTCAAGGAGCACCTCAGAATCCACAGTGGTAAGACACACATGTGACAGGAAACGCTAGCAGGGCGGGTCGACCCCTATGACCTTCTTATGTTTCTGTGAGCCCTTTACAAATGGAGGTGGTTCAGCAGGAGATTAAAAGTGGCTTGTGCCTCCCTTTCTCTTCCAAGGTGAGAAGCCGTACGAGTGCTCCAACTGCAAAAAGCGCTTCTCCCACTCGGGCTCCTACAGCTCGCACCTCAGCAGCAAGAAGTGCCTCAACGGGGGAGCGGCAGGAGGAGCAGGAGCCACAGGAGGAGGAGGAGGAGGAGGACCAGGAGGAGGAGTAGGGCCCTTTAACGGCCACCACCACCCAGCCTACCTCCACTCCCCCACATCACCCCCCCCTGCAGCCGGAGGTCGTAACAGCGGTATGGGGAAGGGCTCCCCGTACGCCCAGGAAAGGCAGCCAGGGCACTTGTCAGCTGACCATCACCCTGGCCTTCAGCAGGACCAGGTCCGGGGTCAGGATCTGAACCGGCTGTGGGACCCCACGGCCGAGCTCTCGCTCCGGGCCAGCGTCTTCAAGGGCACCACCCTGCTCCCCTACCTGCACTCCGGGAGCAAGTTTGAGCACCTCCTGCAGGAGATGTTGAGGAGGGAGGTGCAGCGCCAGGACGGGGGTCCCCTCCGGGAGGAGGAGAGGCCAACGGGCCGGGCCGGAAGAGAGGCCAGGGGCTCGCCTGAGGGCAGGCCCGGGGAGGGTCCGGCGCCGGGCCGCGAGGGAGGGGTGACCTGCCGCTGGTGCTCCCAGCTCTTCCCCAACGGGGCCGTGCTGCTGCAGCACGAGCGCTACCTGTGCAAGATGAGCCGCGGCGACTCCGGAGCCGCAGCCGCCGAGGCGCTCGACAACCACCGGCCCAAGGACGGCTCCCCGCTCAACTTCTCCCGGCCCGCGCACGGCCCCCAGGGGCCCCCGAAGACGCCCACGTCGGTGGCAGCGGCGGCAGCTGCGGCTCTCAGCAACGGCTTTCCCAAAGAGCGCTCGCCGCTACAGCGCAGCCCCTGGCAGGCGGTGCCCCAGCAGCTCCTGGTGGCCCTGCACTCCCCCATGCAGTCTGGCCTGCCCGCGCGCCCCTACTGGCCCAACCCCGAGCTCGGCAGCCCCGGCGGCAAGACTCCGGTCAGCCCGGCCGCAGCGGCCGACATGCCCTCCCCCACGCCCCTGCAGGACCGTAGGCGCCTGCTCTCCTCGGGATTCGCCTCCCCGCTCGGCCTGGATCTCTCCAACTCCGTCGGCGCCTCTCTGGGCTCCCCGCCGAGCAGAGCCGCTCCGCACTGCAGGACCCCCGGGTCGGCCGGCTCCCAGAACGAGCCCCTGGACCTGTCCCTGCCCAAGCACCAGGCGCTGGAGCACCAGCGAGAGAGGCACTGCAACGGCACGCCACGGGCCGAGAGGAGAGACTCGGACGGGCCGTACCGGAGGCTCTCTCCGCCCCCACAACCACTACCGGGGTATGGGGGAGCCCCCCCACTCCAGCCCGGCGCTCCTGCTCCCTTCGTCGGGGGAGCCCCCATGTTCGGGGGCTCTGTCTACGGGGCCTACCCCCTGTTCAATCCCATGATTCCTGCGGGGCTACGAGGCGCGGGCCACGAGAACATGCCGTCGCTGCCCGTCAGCAGGGCGACGCCAAACGCTTTCCTCTCCCCCATGGCCTACATGCTGGATTCAGACACCGAGTCTGTCCTCAAGAGGATCCATCAGGAGCGACAGGCGCTAATGGTGAGGCTCAAATCAACGACCACCGCACAGCCACAACAGTTTGTCTGTAATCATTTCACAAAACCTCTGAATCTGAGCCTTGTCACTTTTACGTGAGAAGAGCTTCAAAGCTTTGAGGGATCAAAATGACTAACGATGAGCGAGCACACTCATCTCCTCATCCACCTCGGGTCTCATGGTCTGACCTTTAGTGCTTCCTCTGTGATTATATGGTCTCTTAGTAGTACAGTATGTCATTCTTTAATCAGCATGTATAGGTTGCATGCCGGGGGAAGGCCCCTGCATCCACTGCATAGAGAGCATCAGAGGCTTAATGGGCTTACTTTCTACTCACCCTGAATCATACTGTAACTGTACTGTAATGTCAAATACCGCACACAACCTTCATTCTACTTTAGAACAGAACGAGGTCGTCTGCGTTTAAAAAAAAAACGATTCCACACACAGGCTATCGTGACGTCACGCAGCTCACAAATGAATATCTCTCTCTTTCTCTCTCGTCTCAGAGCGAGGCTCTGAACCGCGGCTGCCTGGACTACCTGTCTGTGATGGAGGACGGGCTGGACGGAGACGGGGGCCCGGGCCGCAAGAGGCTGAGGAAGACGGAGGAGGGCCTGTACGCCTGCGACATCTGCGACAAGACGTTCCAGAAGAGCAGCTCGCTGCTGCGCCACAAGTACGAGCACACAGGTACAGTACAGTGACTCCCCTGACCTCAACCTCACAAAGCTCACACTCATCTCGTGATTTGGGTTTTCTAAATGATGAGTCGGAGTTATTTACAGAATGCCGCCTTGTTTGTTTCCCCCCCCTCCACAGGAAAACGTCCCCACGAGTGCAAAATCTGCAAGAAGGCCTTCAAGCACAAGCACCACTTGATCGAGCACAGCCGCCTACACTCGGGCGAGAAGCCCTACCAGTGTGACAAATGCGGCAAGCGCTTCTCGCACTCTGGCTCCTACTCCCAGCACATGAACCACCGCTACGCCTACTGCAGCCGCGACCACGACACCGACACCGACGGCCCCGCCGAGGAGGCCTCCATGGGGGACGAGCCCCGCTATCCCCGAACCCCGGGCCTGGACCTCATCCCCGAGCAGAACGCGGCCAGCGCCAGCGCCAACGCCATCTCCACGACTCCAGAGGAGACCTCAAACTTCCTCAGCGACTCGAGCCTGGATGGAGGGCTCAGGGGGGAGGAAGAGGAGGAGGAGGAGGAGGAAGACGAGGAGGACGAGGAAGATGAAGTGGACGAGCGGGCGTTGGGTAATCACAGGGAGGAACTGAGGGCAGACTCTGGGGTGGGGGCAGAGGATCTCCGGGGCAGTCCCAGTCTTGGACGGGAGTCGGCGTCACGGAGCCAGGAGGAACGAGATGAGCAGGGGGGCGGCAGCCGCCTGTCAAATGGCGGAGGAGGAGGAGGAGGAGGGCGGGCAGACACGGACGGGGAGGAGAATGACCACTGTGATCCAAACGAAGAGGATGCAGCCATGGAGCTGACGGCAGAAAAAAATGACCGCAGCCCAGATGCAAGGTGTGAGGAGGAGCAGGTATGAGACGGGATGGTCTATTGGTCAAAGTTAGGCCAGACTCCCATAAGCCAATGGTGGGGTTGCGGATTGGGACAAGAAGGCTGCCTTTATGATCAAAATGTGAACAAGCCAAAATATCCCAAGTGCCTGGATAGACAAAGCCATTTTTAAAAGATCTTGGCATTATCTACCTATATGCCAAATCACCACCCACACACTTATTAAAACATGATATAATAAATAAATTGAATGTAAATATAGCTGAAAGGTTGACCGAAAGGAGAATGATTACGAGAAATTAGATGGGATATCTTCAACTACTTCAGTTGTTCCATTTCAGTGTTATAGAAAATCTGTAAATAACATACAGCAGGAATCCTGAAAAGAGCTGTAGTTGAGTCAAAAGAGTAATATGCACATATAGTATATTGAAAGGCACTGGTGAAGGAGAGTCTCTCGTACAAGCTCATTACTGTTTACTGAGAAAACATTCGCTCTGAACCACTGCAGCTCCTCCGGACTGAAAACCACTGCCTGTGCTGTGGGCTCTCGGCACCCATCCACACCATACTGCACAAAACCTATTTACATTTCCCGGAGAAATGACACTTTCTCGTAACGCTTGTTGAAAATGTTTTCAACATCAGGATGTGTGCCTGTGCCTTTCCCACCCAAGCTGTGCAATAGCCAACTGTCTCGCTACGTGACAAGGTCTTCCCAGTGCTTGCCATGTAAACACAGATATTCTGTGCATAGACAACTGGAACTTGGAGAGCTTTAACCGTGTCAATTTTATGACAGTATTAATTGTTTGTTAGTTCGTATTCATGGAGAAGTGGCCTCGGCGGCTAAGACCACACAGTATTAAAACGTCTCTGTAATGAATGCACTGTTCCTGCAGTATTTATGAAGTGATGGGTTAGAAAAATTGAGTGTTTCATTGATTGCACCACAAATACACCATCCATCAAGCCCGGCTCATGTTTATGGGGTTTCTCAGATGCAGAGTTTGGGAGCCATGGGCCTCATTAAAGCCTGAAAGTTGATCCTTTTAGTAAATTTAGTAAAGTTAAAAAAGTTATTTAAGGCCCTAACATGTCTGAAGACTGTTCTGCATGCAAAGAATATGGTTCTTACACTTGTATGCCCTGTAATGTGTGTGTGTGTGTGTGTGTGTGTGTGCTTGTGTGTGTGTGTGTGTGTGTGTGTGTGTATGAGAGAGAGAGAAATGTTGAACTAGAAACACTGTGACTTATTGGACACCAGATTTTATGTCAGTGTTGCGCTGGCCTGTGATCAAGTCAGTATCTTCTGTGCAAAGACAAGCACTCCATACTGTAGCAAATGTGTTGTGTACAGCAGGGCACTCAATTCACTCCAGTTGAGGTTGTGAATCTGCGTCGCTTTCTTTTACTGCAGTATTATACAACATGGTTAATGTGGTGCTCGGTCCTCCATTATTGTTTAGCTTTAATTATGACATTTTTGCTTTAAAACATAAACATCTTTTACTATGCAGCATCTGAACTGTGTAAAATGCTCTGTTCTGATATCTCTTATTTTCCTCTTGTTATAATATTGGAGGGCTGGTGTTAACATTTGTGAAGACAAATTGCATCAGTGCTAAATGAATTTGTTTACAAATTCTTCTTTTTTTTCACTATGGTCTTGCCAAGCAGCATTGGCAAGTTGGAAATCATTTGTTTTCAAATTCCATCTCTTAACCTTTTTATACATTTTTTATAAGGGTTTTCAATTGTGAATACAATTTTGTAATAAATATGTACATATTTTGGAACTGCTTTGTATTCGTTTTTCTTTTAAAATAATATTTCAAAGTTTACATAAAAACAGTTGACAAAAACTGCTTAAGTGAAAATAACTTTGTGTAGTAGTCCGGCTACTTGAATGGTATTGCCTTTGTGTCTTTTTTTTTTTTTTTTTTTTTTACAATATGGATAGAATGGCAGAAAGAAAATAATGTTGGATATTATATTGATTTGTTGCAGGTTGATGTGTTAATGTGAACCTTTCACTCAGCAGGTCAGTGGGAAATCCTAAAGAACTGAAATATCTTCCGCACAGATGAGTGACTAGATTTGAATTTTCCCTCCTACACAATATGTAGTTCAACACAATTAGTCATTTAGAGAACCAACATTAGAGAAGCACACTAACCGATGAAATAATGAAAAAAAAAAAAAAAAAAAGAGTAAGCTCTAGGAAGCATACGGTTTCTGAAAAACTTGTGAAACTAATGAAACATTTTACCACATTGTTGATAAGCTGAATACTGAGAAAAAAAGTGTTGAGAGAAGATAGTCACAGGTACATTCCCACAAGCTATACAAAATGTCTCTGAGAGGCACGTTCTCAGCAGTCACCTCTGTTTCCTATCTGTGTGTGTGTGTGTGTGTGTGTGTACGTGTGTGTGTGTATACGTGTGGTGTGCATGTGTGCATGTGTGTGTGTGTGTGTGTGTTGGGGGGAAGGGGTGATATTTGCATGCTGACTCAGGCGGAGGAGAGGGAGGTGGTCTCTATAAGCAGTAGCGACCGAAATAGGCAATCGAACAGAGAAGGTGACATCATCTCACTGCCGGCACTCAAACACACACCTACACAGGCACACATGAATGTGTGCACTCTCTCTCACATGCAGTTGGCCTACACATGCACAGAAATAATGAGGTCTCCTGTATGCATGGCTACACATTTCAGGAAGAAGTGGGCTGTGATGCTCTAACATCTGCTGGTAACCGTTCCTGGCATGATCCTTTAAATAAACGTAGCCTACCTGTGGTTACAACAGAAATGTATTATCTCGAGCATAGATTACATCTGCTTAATGTGATTAGTCAGTCTTCCTTAGTTCTTAGGACAGCCAACAATTGTGATTGTAAATTACAAAGGTGTGTTTCATATTAAAAAGCTTAGGGGCAAGCAAAATGTTCCGTAATTTGATTTAAACTTTTAAAGATGTCACAAGTTAATAACCTCCCAACTGGCATTACAACACACAGAAAATGAATGAGTTCAGTTGATTCAAATCAATCGACTCTTTAAAAACACTTAAAATTCCTGGTAAGAACAGGATATATGAGTCATACTACGTAAATGGGCACATTCATTTCTATCATAAAATTATTTAACACCTGGGCCGATCATCTAGACACTAACTAACTACGTGGAAGAGAAACAAAGCAAGACTAGGATGGCACAAAACTGTGCCTAATTTAACATTTATATATTAAAAAAAAAATCTGAACTGTACATAAACTGTAGCTGAACCACTAATAATGACTCTTAAACCACAAATAAACGGGGTTTCTCTTGTTCCGTAACGTGCCAGGATGAAGTCACCACCACGGAGGCTGAGATTAAGCCTGAGAAAGCTTGAGCGCGACATTCACACACGCAGCGGCTGACGGTCGGGGAACATCGGGCGACTCCGAACAAAACACAAGGGACTTGGTCTTGCCTGGGTTGACTGCAATTGGGAGATTTCTTTATTGTCACATAAATCTCTCAAATTACAGAATTTGGAAAGAGACAAAAGGAAAACATTTACAAGGGGCGCAAGAATGAGATGAGCAGTTCTTAAAAAATATTTTTTTTTCCTGAAAGACATTTCATCATTTCATACAATGGAAAGGTTGCTTTGTACAAAAGCCTTCTTTTTTACACTGTATACTATAAGAATGGTTATTATACAAGTAAAGAAAAAAAAGAAGAAAAAAAAAACAAACAAATCTGGCTTTACAATCTCTGAGAACGCAATAACTACAATACCAACACAAACAACGCAGACAAACAACAGAAATCATAAATCACCATGGCCACTAACCTTTGGGACAAATTTGAAAGTTGCCATGTGGGGACTGGCACTCGGTATACATGCTAATTGCAGGTTGTTGAGGTACAGCATAATTATTTTTACCCAATGAGGGCAATGCCAGAATCACTGGCACTCTAATTAAATGGAGGGGGGAGGAAGGGTGCGAGTGGGGGAATGTGTGTGTGTGTGTGTGTGTGTGTGTGTGTGTGTGTGTGTGTGTGTGTGTGTGTGTGTGTGTGCGTGTCTGTCTGTGTGTGTGTTGAGAGGGGGATGGCAGGCACTGCACATAAATGCACGGGAATTGACATATTTTCTTTTTCATCGCCAGCAAAACAAATTCATCTATACGACTCCAGTCAGCTGTATCTTGGAGCTACTTCAGTGCCACCAACCCAACAACCCCTCCTTCTCTCCCCACATCCCCCCTCTCACCCTCCAAACTCTTGGGACTTGAAATAATAAGAAAATAAAAAATGAATAAATATATAAAAATCAAACATTAAAATACTTCTACACTTTCTTCTTTCCCCTCTTCTTTTCTTCTCCCTCGATCTTTTTTGTGTCCTGCCAAAGCCACAGTCAATATAAAATTACCAAAGCCGCGGAGGGGGGAAAAAAGCTGCTCTTTTTCAAACATATGCATTTCTAGTTCCTCTTTTGTTCTGTTATTAAAAGCAGAGTTTGGGCCAATCGTAAGGGCGCGCTCCACCCTCGCGCTAAGTGGCATACATACCTCCACACTTTTCCGTATCTCTCACGCAACCTCTCACCACACACCCACACATACACTAAACTAGAGCAACAATGTTCCAGAAGCTACTCAGGGATGGATTACATAGACCTTTGGACAAGCCTCGACTCTAGAAACATTAATAGTCCTATTCCTCAGTTAAAGTGGCCGTTTACAGTCAAGCCTGTCTTTCGGCAACAGCATCAATTCCTCTTTATGTCACGTTTTATGTTTTCGATAGTTTGATGTCCGTTCCACCTCACGTAACATGGACTTGGTGTAACATTTACGATGTCAAAAATAACGATGCCATTTCTCAAATATAAAAGACAGTCAAACACTCATTAGGATTGGCACAGTGTTTACGCAGTCAATGATAGAGAAGGGAGAATTCTTTCCCCCCAAGAGTACAGAAATGATATAATTATCATATCATTGGAGTTTCAGAGGGAGGCACTCCAGTCTGACAAGATGAACATTAACATCTCTCTCTTTCGCTCTCTCTTTCTCTCTCTCTCTCACACACACACACACACATTCTCTTTCTCTCTCTCTCATGTTCAACTGGACGTTCACTTTTAAGCCTCTGCTTGAATTACCATCCAACTACTCAGAAACTATTTGCCTAATGTGCTTGCATAACGCTATTATTGAGTAACAGGTATATGTATACGTTTAAATCTGATCGTTCATATAGATTAAACGGTGCAACAAGTGTGTCTTCCTGTCGCCCTAGCAGTAGAGGAAGGTGCTAGCCATGCCAAGGTCAAGTGGTTTGTTTCTCAGGGTGGGACACATGCTCATAATACACACATGGTCCCTGTCCCCAGCGTTGCTTTGGATAGATAAGTGTGCATGGTATGCAGGACTGTGGATCTGGGTGTGGGGTTTGGGAGGAGTAGGACTGTCCAATTCCCTAACCTTCTCTGTCCATAGTTAAGACCCGTCAAATAGTTATATGACCCGTCACACATGCGGGGATCAAATGTTTGCCGGTTCAAAAATTTACGACAATTTTGTTGACGGCTGCGTGGATGTGGCGGGTGATTCTCGGCAATCCGGCATCTTCTGGGAAGCAGAGCCGGGCGAGCGGGGAGGTCAAGACCGCCCGCCATCTGGAGGAGAGGTCCGACGGTCCGACGGTCCAACGACACTCTGCGCGCTGTCTGCTGGACAGCAAACAAACAAACAAAAAAAAAACGTGCCCATCCCAAACACACACGCGTGCGCACATACACACGCACACACACACACACACACACACTGGAGGACATCCACACCTTCTGTAGGACTTGAGGGGGTTTTGAAGAAGTTCACAGTGAGTTGGCTCAGAGTCCCGTTCCCAGTCCCAGCTCACGTCCTCTCGCCTGCACGCTGTGCTTCCTGCGCTCCGCGAGCCCGTGTCAGTGGGAGCCCGTGGGCTCGGTCCCGAAGATCCGATCGCACTCGCTGAGGATGACCTCCACGGCCTGGTTCTGGTAGACCATGTTGATGGCCATGTTCCCGTTGTCCTGCTCCGGTCTCATCAGGGTCGGACCGAACACGATGCCGATGTTCTGAGTCGACATGCGGTTGACGTCGCAGTTCTCCATCACCCTGGGGGAACACGGCATAGAGAGAACCGGGTGAGAAAGAACCAAGAGAGAGTGAAAGAGCAATAGAGGGGAACATGAAAGAACAAGAGAGGGAGGGAGAGAGAGAGAAAGAGAGAGAGAGAGAGAGAGAAAGAGGAGAGACAGAGCATCACTGTTATTATGGTTTGTTAACATAGCATTACTGTGGTCAGGCCTTCCCGTGTAGCTCTACCTCGTCCAGCACACTATCAGAGATCTGGAAGCTTTTTAAATGGCCCTGTCTGGTCCTGTTTAACGGAGAGCCACGACGGGACCTGGAGAAGTGACTCGGCAGAATCTGCACTGGAACTGGACGTTGGCCAGCAAGCCTGGCATATTGACGATGTGTCATGCCGTGCATCTTGACATGACTACGGTCTATTAGTCACCACCAATCCGTTCTGGCGGGCGCCACCCTAGGTGGCAAAAACACAGATCAGAACTTCCTGGGATGACAAATTAGCCTGATCTTGCACAGACCCCTGACAACATAATGGCCATTGGTCTCAACTGCATGCTGCAGACAAAAATGATCGGCTTGACACATCTTGTCACCGCGGGCCCGTTTCCCATACATTCAGCATGTTTACATGACAGCCGAAAAAAACTCAAGACTACATTGAGATTAGTCATGCATTCTGAACAGGAAAACTTCAATGAAAATCTCTTCATAGAAAAAAAAAAGCTTGTCGTTTAAGACCAGGCTTAATCCATACACAGGAAACAGGACAAATATGTTTATCAGTTCAGGGGAAAAAAAGAGTGTGTGTGATCTCTTGCTGAATCCCAGCGCAGGCCCATCATGTCACTCAGTGCGGACATCCAGCAGGTAGTCAGCTGGACGTCGGTCAGACAGGGCTGCAGAAGCTGCCTCTGCCTGGGCCTGGGGTCACATGTTCCCCTTTTATGGATGAGCAGGAAGAATTTAAGGTTTTTCTTTGGATTATGTAAATGCAGGCCACAACTTGAAACCATAGGGAAATCACCCAGTGTGACATTCGCTTAAGACTCTGCGTGTGCATGTGTGTGTATGGGTGTGTGATTGTGTGATTGTGTGTGTGTGTGTGTGTGTGTGTGTGTGTGTGTGTGCCTGCCTGCGTGCGTGTGACTGTGTTTGTGTGTGTTAGAGAAGACACAGGAAGGGGTTAAGGCCACAGCATGAGGCATTCTTCTAAAAATGCCATTCCCACCGAGCCACAGAGGCAGCCAGCAATTGCTCAAAACTTCCACATTAAAAACGGCAAAGGGGGGGGTGTGGAGTGGAGGGGGGGAGAGGGGGGAGGAAAAGGGACGCAAAAAAAGTCGGGGAGCGAGCGAGGTTCCAGTGGTGGCGGCGGTGGTGTTGGTGTGCCTTCCAGCAGACGAGCCGCAGAGGTCCCACGGGAGAGGCAGAGGGAGGGGGGGGGGGTGACAGGAGAGGAGTAGATTTAGGGGTAGAGATGGGAAAATGAGAACCAGAGAAGGGGCAGGGAGGAGAGAGAGAGAGAGAGAGGGAGAGAGAGAGAAGGAGAGAGAGAGAGAGAAAGAGAGAGAAAAAGAGGGAGAGTGAGGGAGAGAGAGAGAGAGAGAGAGGGACAGGGCCAAATCCTTCACAGAGCCACACCTAGACCAAAGCACTAAATTTACTTGCGACTCCAGTGCCAGGTCATTTTGGACCAGCTTTGAAATCGCTTGAAGTCACAGAGTCTATCACACATTTAATAGACCTAATTGTCTAACAATTACTGCTCGGAAAACAATGCTTACGCAAAAGTACACAAAAATATCACCGCAAACACTCTGGTCAGGGGCCGAAAGCGCCCGACAGGCAGGGCTCGCTGGTTAACAGCCAAACGTTGGGAGAACTCATAACGGTGAGGGCAGCGTGGTGGTGTGTTAAATTGAGGGCCAGTCAGGGAACATCCCGACTGGCCGTTTGTCATTACTCTGAAGTGACCGCTGTTGTCAGGCCTCTGGTTTGCTGTGTGGTCCAATCCCAACACAAAAGACCTCATTAGGACCACACAAGGAAGTGCAGTGCAGTGTGGGGCAATGACTCCCTCTAGTGGACACTTGTGGTGGTGGCACCGCAGCCTTGAGAAGCAAGTGGCAGAAATGTTGGACTGCTGTAAGTGCAGGGGGGAGCATGTAACAGGAACTGGCACTCCCTACCTTTTGAGGTGGTGAAACATGGCCTTCATAGTGTCTTGGTTGGGTGGAGGCATGCTGGCCACCAGGCATTTCATACGGTCCACCTTATCCAAATAGTCGGACATTTCTGTGGGGAAAAACAAATTGAGGAAATTGTAAGGTCAAGGCAACAAAAAAAACTGTTGATGGCTTCCAAAGAACACACACATATTGGTCCTCCGTCAATTCTGAGGATGGTGATTCAGTAGCGCTAAATTACAAACATGGGCCCTCTTGAAATTAATCATAGGTTTCATGTTGAAGGACCTGCTCTAGAGTGAAGCCAGAAAACAGACATTAGTGCCCACAGTTTGTCCTCTTCTTCTTCTTTCCCTCTCTCTTTATCCCTCCCTCTCTGTCTCTGTTGCTCTCTTTCTCTCTCTCTCTTTCCTTCTCTCTGTCTCTATCCCTCCCTCCCTCGCTCTCTTTCTTTTTCTTTTTCTCTTTTTTCTTTCTGTCTTTCTCTCTATTTCTCTCTTTCTCTCTATTTCTCCCCCCACTCTCTCTCTGTCTCCTACCCTACCTCCCTCCCTGGCTCTCTCTTTTTCTCTCAATATCTTTTTTCTCTCGCTGTCTGTCTTTCTCTCTTTCCCTCTATTTCTCTTTCCCTCTCTCTCTCTCCCTCTCTCTCTCTTTCCCCCTCTCTCTCTCCCCCATTACTCACTGACTGTCTCGACGATGTCGTGGAAGAAGCCGTAGGGGATGAGCGGCTCGGGCAGCTCCCTGAAGAAGAGCTTGAGGGCGCCCGTGACCACGTGGATGTCCTCCCACTGCGGATGGTCCAGGTTCAACTTCTCTTCTGACGGGAACGGAGGGGTGAGATGGGGAGACGGGGCAGGGGTGAGTGGAGTGGTCATGAGGAGAGCGTAAGGGGTCGGGGGGGGGGGGGGGGGGGGTCGGAGGTCGGGGGTCAGGGGTGGATGGACAAAGCGAAGCATTGTTGTAAAGAGAGAGTAGCATCCGGTAGCCATGGAGTTAATAGGGAATGGAAAGATGATGAGAGATGATGAGAGAGGGCAAGATGGAGGGAACGAGGGAGAAGGAGAGATGAAATGAGAGGAGTGGGGGATGAGGAGAGAGAGAGAGAGAGAGAGAAAGTGATTAGCGCACGTTTAGCGGCTGAGGCACAGCAGACCACCAAGACTGAGGAGGAGGCAGCAGCAGGGCCACTAGTGTCTGTAGAGGAGAAGGACTGAGTCAGAAGGCAAACACCAGACAAGCCACACACACACACACACACACACACACACAAGCTAGCAAAGCACAAATACACACACACAAACAAGCACACAGACACACAGACACACAGACACACACACAGACACACACAGACACACACAGACACACACACACACACACACACACACACACACACACACACACACACACACACACACACACACACACACAGAGAAATGTACGCCTAAACATACCAACATAAAGCTTTCACCAGGCCAAAGGAAGCAAGCACACAATGACACAAGGAGTCAAGGACACAACCTCTACACCAAAAAAACAGTGGTCAGTTTGGTTTGGCTTTTGGTTTGGTTTTTAACTCTTAGCTGCACAGCATTCTGGAAAACATTTCTTTTTGTAACTTGTAGTACAACTGAATTGATATCTGAGAATGCTGTCTTTTATTATCAGATGCAGTACACCATACTGACCACCAGAGGGCCGTCACACCAAAGTCAACAGTTGCCCGTGTTTCAGGACAGAGGAATAACTTCATAGGAGAGGGGCCGGTTAAATGGCAAGCAAAGGATTGCATGTGTAGTCACGCGTGTGTACTTAGCCTAGCTGAAAAGTCAGCATGATCCCTAAATGGGTCCAAAACAATCACTTATGTTTATTCTTTATTTTTAATTCTGGTGTAAAAACTAGAGAGAATTCTGTACAGTTAGGACAAAAAATGCAGAAGTGGGTTAACGTGTATATTCATCAGAAGAGAGCAGACATTAAGCAATTGAGACAGCACGTTGAGCAAGGCAGATCTACTCAGGCTTGGTTGCAACGCGTGGTAGACATGCAGAGAGAGGGTAGCAGCCTTG
>NC_085002.1:12767080-12774580 GCF_963854185.1 Sardina pilchardus | reverse complement strand
AAGAACAAAAAAGTAACGTTTTTGCTCAAAACGAACCGACCCAAAATGAAAATCATTCTGTTTTCCGTCCCCGATTGAAACATTTAGAAAGTGCAAATCAACCATACATTTCCTCTTTTGGAGAGGCAAAAAAGTTTAAAAATATATATATGTATTAAAAAACACACTTCCTCAGGAATTTGTACCACATACGAGAAAAGCGAGAAACACACAATCTAATATGGAAAATAAATTACATTTCCTTTTTTTATTAGCATTGTCTATCATATGGGTAAAGGGACACAAAGTAATGCGATTCTAGTAATGATAGTATTTTGAAAGTTGGTGTGCTATGATTGACTACAGTGTACATTTCATAATGGGTAGAAAGTGTGCTAGTGTTTGGACACTATCAATGACTTGATTTTGCACTAGGTTTGCTATGTTTTGGTAGAGTTAGTGTACAGAGAAAAACGTTTTTTACATTTCTTAATGTAGACTTAGTAGACTTTTAGAGAGTAGAGATTTAGTGAACAAAAAATAAATGTCTTTGGCTAATTTTGTTTGTCAGCCATTGTGAAAAAAAAAACATCTGTGAAGCTAAGTATCTTTCCAGGGCAGTCAGCAGAACTACTGTATTGAGAGCACATGATGAACAGTGAGACCATTACGCAACAGAGGAGAAGACCAGGCTCAGAATCCTTAGCTAAGCTTTAATGTGGGTGAGGCCATCACAAGGACCCCGTCATTTCATCACTGACTCATCCTTCCAACGCATATTACGATATGCAATGCTGAACCTTTATTTAAGGTGCAATATTTTACCGACAATCATTTCTACAGCTCATATTTTAACAAGGCCACCTCCTCACAAGCTCTTGCTGGCATAAACGCCTACTTCAGAGAAAGTTTTGAGAGGGAAGTGAGAGGGGAAGTGTTGGCAAACAACTTCTCTTAAGCAAATGACCTCTGACCTTCGCCTCAAAAACCACATCACACAGCATACATGTTCACACGCGCAATAAGAAGGAAATAACACACACACACACACACAGTGCACCAATGGTCCTCACCTTAAAGACATTCTTCCTGCTGGAGAGAGAATCAGTCCACTGCAGCTGAGCTCCCCTCAAGTCAACACTGCTCTCCGGCCGACTGTTCCCCGGCCTCTGTTGAGCATGAACAACAGACCAGGACAGAGAGTGAGAATACATATACAGTACATATACACACACACACACACACACACACACACAGAAAGAATAAACACGATATGCCCTTGTGTAATCACAATAACTATCAGCGTTGGAAAGAACTGGTAATAAAACTGATAGTGCGCATGACCCTGACAAACAGGAAACAGAGATGGCATTGTGCGGTCAATGGAACTTCCTGGCCAACTTCAAGCAGAGCATTTGCATGTGGCTATGTCCTTTGATAACGAGCAAACAAGATTTGAGTAAAAGGGGTGTAAAGGTATGAAGGTATGAGGGGGGGGGGGGGGGGGTCAGTTAGGTGAGTATCTTACCCAGCTGGCAGGGCTTTGTGTCTTGGGGTCTTTAAAGAACACCAGGCTGTTCCCCACGAGAACCACCCACGACGGGTTCCAGTTCTTCCTGCAGAACACAGCATTGTTCTCTGGCATTAGATATGGTGCAGCTGCACAGCAGACTTTTCAACTCACTTTCAAAGTGGAACTTAGTCGTTAGTCAAAGAGGATTCATCATTCTCCGGTTCTTGGGATTAGGGGGATGGCTATTCTCTAGAACTGTCAAGGGATTTTTTATATAAAAGGGTTTTTTTCAAGAATGTGTGGAGTTATACAGAAAGTGAGTCACACATCATGTCACATGAGATGCATACACACACACACACACACACACACACACACACACACACACACACAAACACACAAAGACCCACATAAACACAGACCCACACAAATACAGATGCCAACACTCACACTCACACACACACACACACACACACACAATTACCTGAGTTTCCTCCCTCCCTCCGCAATCTTGGTCTTATTCAGCAAACCAGCTTTCTCAAGTTCCTACCGGATCAGTGAAGGAAACTCAATTACACTTGTGGTGTAACTACATATGGTATGTGTGTGGTAATGTGTGGTAATGTGGTTTTGTGTGTTTTAATATGTGACAGTGTGGGTATGGATATCCGTATGGATGATTGTCTAATAAAATATAGTATGTGTGTGCCTGAGTGTGTGTGTGTGTGTGTGTGTGTGTGTGTGTGTGTGTGTGTGTGTGTGTGTGTGTGTGTGTAGACCAGTGTAGACATGTGAGTTTACATCTGTGTGTGTGTGTGTGTGTGTGTGTGTGAGTGAGATCATCTTACTGGGCTCACGCTGTCCAAGCTGTCGGGGGAGCTGGCCGGTGATGGGGGCTCCACCAGCACATGGGTCATCTGGTAGTCCTTCAGCTGCTGTGCAGACCAGGATGAGCACACACACACCACAGCAGCTTCATTAGAACTGACACATGCAGCTAGTGTGTGACCCTACAGTATGTGGACACATCTCATATCCATGGGCTGAAGATACAGGTCTCACACAGTCTGCTCTTGCCCACAATAAACTGATATGACAATAAACTGATAAACCGAAATAACATATTGATATTTCTGTTTGTGTGAGTTGAGTATAAAAGTTAAATGTACACATACGTGGATAAGAGATAAGTTAAAGTTTAAAGGCATCCAGTGCAGTTGTGTTTGTTCTTCGCTACTGGACACCCCTTCAGTTACGGTGTATTTATATTTTACCACAACTGTGTGTGTGTGTGTGTGTGTGTGTGTGTGTGTGTGTGTGTGTGTGTGTGTGTGTGTGTGTGTGTGTGTGTGTGTCTGTGTGTGTGTGTGCGCGTGTGTGTGTGTGTGTGCTTGTGTGTGAGTGAGTGAGTGAGTGAGTGAGTAGCTGCGTTTCCATTACAAATATGCGCAAAAACTTTGTCGATATTGTCTTAATGTCGAATATCACAATTTTCGCAATCGCGGTGTTTCCATTACATTCGGCTAACTAAATTAAAATCTCATGTATTCTCGCGTGCTGTAAGTCATTTGGAGACATGGCGGTTATCAACATAACCCAGATTTACACTAAATGCATTCAAATTGCCACCACGGCACGCTGATTATCAGTCATTAGGCTATAAGCCATCAGCGGAGGAGGCCTACGTTTTGGTGGGGCAGAAACATAAAATTAAAAATGACATATTTCACAGGAGTTTGTTGTAGTAGGCCTATGCTTAAATCATGTCACAGCCATGTCAGTGGAATATTTCGTAGATCAGCCCAGTTGATTAGTTTCTAGAACTAGAATCTATCTAGATTTCTTTCAGCACCGTTCTCATCACGTTAAACCAGCAAAGCATAGCAACGTTGTTGCTATGGGTAAACAAAACTAGTTGAGCGGTTGCGTAGCCTATGCAGCGTTTTTGAGAAAGTGTTGTCGGCGAGTTCACAGAGGAGCTGTGGATTCAACATTTTATAATGACACGAGCCACTTTTAATGAACAAAATATAATTTTTTTACATTATTCTCCCGGTGCCACTTCCTGTCGACAGTCTTCTTCGTCGGTTTCGTTCCTCCTAACATCCGGTTGTTGGATCACGTGACTCGTCTGATGCGAAAAAAGTGTTTCCATTGCAGTTTTGCGAAATATACAACTTTCGATACGCTCGAAATACCACCTCACCCGAGCGCAAAAACTTTTTATCGAAAAATTTGAGTTTTTTCGAAATGTGTGTGTTTCCATTAAGCACATTTCTTTGCGCAATTTAATGGTCAATGGAAACGCAGCTAGTGTGTGTGTGCGTGTATTACCTTGTGGTTTGGGGAGGATTCGGGCAGGATCATGGAGTGGGAGTGGCTCATCTGGTCTCGCCCCCTGAAGAGCGGGGAGGTCCGCCACTGGGCGCCGCCCGCAGAGGAAGAGGAGGAGTTTATGGTGTCAGAAGAAACCGCACGCTGCATGCTCTTTAGCGGGAGGGGGAGGAGACAAACACATCAGACATGCAGGGGCAGGGCATTCTCAAACAAAAACAACAAACAAAATCAAATAAAACAACTAATGGGTGTTTTTTGTAACATGCCAAAATCAGATAGTCATGAGCCTCATGTATCTGGATATGATGGGCAGGTTAATGACTGAGTAAAGATGACCAGGCTCTAGACAGGACACCACTGAATTAGGCTTTGCTCACTTTCAATTAGGCTCGCCACTCCCATAATTAGTCAATTAACAATTAACTAACGAGGAAAGAGGATCAGAGGATCAGAAGGTGGGTTTACATGGAGAGTTTATTTGTCATTCTGATTAAACTGTTCAGAATGAAAAAAATTGTGCCATCTGTTTACGTGGGGTACATTCAGGTTCTAACAAGCGCTCTAGAATCTTTGATCAGAACAGCTGTTGATGCTTTGTTTTTGCTTGAGAAGCTACAGCAGGCAGCCTGACTGACCGTATACATGGCGGTTCAATCAGAATAAGAAAGGAATACACCTCCCCTTTCATTCTGATAAAAATTCACTTCAGATTGGCAGTTTTATTCCGATCAAGGTGTGTAATTATATTTCGATTGAGACATTTTTCCGTAAAGAATCAGAGTAAAAGTGTCCATGTGAATCCACCAACTGTACCATATTCCTTCCACTGCTACCATAATTCTAATTCAGAAAAAGCTTTCCCTACAGCTTTTACCTAATGCATCATGAAAAACAGTGACCTACAATGTTCATTATGGATATAGGCCTCAGACCTTCTATGAAGTGGTCATGGTACATTTAGCTGCACTATAAGGAAGCCACAAGTAAGCATTTTTAGAGATTTAAATTTGAATGCCTGTGTTGAGAGCTGACCTCAAGATCAGGTGCAGGCTGAGATCGATAACAGAGAAAACAAATGAAGTTCCTTTCAGACAGTTACCATGACACAAACAAGAGGTGTGCTCAAAATAACATATAGTGTTACAGTGCGCAAACACTTTCAAACAGCTTTTCACACACACACACACACACACACACACACACATACAAAGGTGTGAGGTGAAAATTCTTCTCACTGAGCAAATATGGACGATTGACAAAGAGTTACCGTTTACATCAATGATTTTAGAATGTTAAAGGCACACTTTGCCGGTTTAGGTATTTTTGGCGACTGCAGAGCTGCTTAGCAAACTTCTCGTGACTTAATCCCCCCTGTACAAACTAAAAATGCTTTTGTTGTGGAGGTGAAGTATTTACAACAGGCAAAAACCAAACTCCAATGAGCTATATCTACTGACGAGGTAATGTTTCACGATTCTCACGAGATTTGCCGTTCTTGAATTGGGATTAGGGGGATGGCTATTCTCTAGAACTGTCCAGGGATTTTTTATACAAAAGGTTTTTTTTTAAGGATGTGTGGAGTTATACAGAAAGTGAGTCACGCATCATGTCACATTGCAATTGCAATTGTGCTTTACTGAGCACAATTTCCAAAGGGATTCCCCAAAAAGATGTGTACTGAAACTAAAACAAAAATGTCACCAGTTCAGTTGCCACAACAAGACGCTTTCCTGACAGTCATGCAAGCAAATTTATGTCCAGTGAAGAGGAACAAGTAGACTAGGATCACACTAAGGCAGTGGTTCTCAAACTTTTTCTTTCATTCCCCACTTTGATCAAGCTTGGCTTTCCCGAGCCCCACCTGTCCATCATCGCTCTAAGAAAGTAGCCTATAGGTCAAGCTCAAAATTGTCACATTTATAATGTCACTTGCTAAATATACATCAGTAACCAATAACAGTAGGCCTACTACAGATAAATATCAGTTCAAAAATAGAGAAATTAAAAATCTAAATCAATGACCAATAACGTCAGTTTTTTGTCATTGACAAGGTGTCAATCCTTGCTTCAAAAAAAGCTTATTTCCAAAATTACAGCAAAAGGGCCAACTATATGCTACCATTGTGTTAGAAATGAAGTTCAACACTCTCACAACCTCGTTCAAAATCTTATTCAGGTGAAGCCTTGACGCGAGCGCTTCCCTGAATGAAACAGTCCGTCTGTTGCGCATCGGGCACTACCCTCTTTATCACGACGATAGCATTTCTTTTACCTGCTGTGCGCCAACCGAGCAAAGTCCCTCAAAGTTTTCCCATTTGATGTCCTGTTCTGCGAGGTAGACTAATTGTTGAGATCAATGTTGAATAGTTCATCTGCAGTGGCCCTACTTTTGGCATACTCGCAGAATAGAATATCTTCGGCCGCTGTCAAGTTAACAAAGCGGACATAAGCAATAACTAAACCACCTTTGTAAAGTCAGTGGCCTTGTCCACTTGCAAGGCAAAACATGAGTGTTTGCGTTTGTCAAGCAGTTGTTCTTCGAGATCGCAGAACAGCAATTGTGTCGTCGGACAGATAGCCAAGATATCCTTCAATTTCACTGCGCTCGTCTCGAACATGAACGCCTTTTTTTGTTTCCGCTGCAATTAAAATTCCGACCTCAATCATTTTTTTCGGACTACGGTTCCAGGACAGACTAACATTTTCATCTGGTCAATGATAGGCCTACAAGACTCTAGATTACCTCGTTTGTGTTTGTTTTGTGAGATGAAGGTGCATTCTCATAATTATCAATAAAGGAAGGCACAGGCTACAGATTAAAAAGAAATCCCCGGTTTTTCACGTCAGCTCGCGCCCCACCTGGCACGTCTCTGCGCCCCACTAGTGGGGCGCGCCCCACAGTTTGAGAAACGCTAAGGGAAGCTCAGTCCGCCTCCTTCTCACACACAGTGTGTGTGTCGACAAGGTTATTAGTGCTGAAGCCTGTGGAGCTCTTGCTCTCATTAAGACACACTCCTGCCTCCACCGAGCAGATGGGTGCCCACTGGCCCTCACCCGCGGCTCTGCCAACTGGACACCTCTGCCACCGCGTGGCAGCCTGACGTCTGTCAAGACAAGCCATTCTCTCTCTCTCTCTCTAACATGCCATTTGCTCTCTCTCTTCCTCACTCCTTTATAGTCCCTCTCTCCCTCCCTCCCCTATAGTCCTTCTTTCTCTCTCTCTCTCTCTCTCCTGTCTGTATGACATGCAACCAGATGGCACCGCGGTTTCCCCTTGTGTGAGATGAGAAGTGCTTTGATCAGCAGAGGAGTTTGCAGACAACTCAGCAAAGATCTGAGTAGAAATGAGGACCGAGGAAAAATACTACTCCCTGGACAACATCCTACAACAGTGCGTACGACAAGTGCGTACGACTCAGGTACAGGAGATATGGAGGTTAACAAGCCCATGGGAAAATGGACCTGTGGATTTATGACCCTTTTGTGTTGGACTTGCAAATGAGGAAGCTTGAATGCATTAGCATGTCATGCAGCATGCCACGGTGGTGGCCCTGCAGGGACAAACTGTGCATCTCACCTGTCTCAGCTGCCAGCCACCATTTGCATCATGTGAATTGTGAATAAAATCAGGGGACAGCTGAAAGAGAAAGAAAAACTCTCACAGAAGAAGA
>NC_085002.1:12752080-12757080 GCF_963854185.1 Sardina pilchardus | reverse complement strand
GACGGGCAGGGGCAGGGTGGGGAAACGGCCGCCCACCGAGCCCGCCATCACGCCCGCACCCGTGAAGGCACCGTTGTAGTTGAGGTCCTCCATGGAGCGGCAGAACTGTTTGGGCACTGGGGGAAGAGAGAGACCGGGTTCTCAGTCAGACAAATAAAGGTGTTTTGCAACATGCAGCTCACAATCACAATACATTCACAACATATATTCTCAATAGTATTCTAAATAGTAGCCTGGGTCAACCTAGACAAACCTTGACAAATTTGAATCTACTATGCGGATCAATGGGCTCCTTTCCAGATGGACCTGCAGCGCAAATTCAGGTCTGGGTTCACCCAGGCTACCTACGTAGGCCTATACCCCATAAACATCATTTTAAATTAACGGAACGTATTCTTTACTAAAACACTAACGCTAAAAGTGCAAATTTCAATTTCAATTTAATTTCACTTATAGAGCGCCAAAACATTACACATGTCTCATGGCGCTTTACAATGTTAAACATTTAGAGAGAGCCCATGAATGACAGGGGCAAGGAAAAACACCTTAGAATTGGGGATACACAATATGGGAAGAAACCTCGGACAGATCCACGACTCAAGGGCCCAACCCATGTGCCTAGGGTCGGTTACAGTACAGGAAGGTCAAATGGTCATGATGAATAAAGAATATGGTAATAACAATATCATATGTGGCCCCGGCAGTGGCGCGACTGGCTGGGGCACCTGCACCGCACGCCGGCAACCCGGGTTGGTTCCCGCCCCGTGGTCCTTTCCGGATCCCACCCCAACGCTCTCTCCCATTCACTTCCTGTCTCTCTTTACTATCCTATCATTAAAGGCATAAAAGCCCAAAAAATATACTTAAAAAAAAAAAAAAAAAACAATATAATATGTGCACCCACTGACCTGCGCATTGTGCCTGTGCCTGTGTGAAGGAGCCGAAGGAGGCCCTGGGCGGCATCTTGTTGCCCGAGGCCTTCTGGTTCAGGCTGCCCGTGTGGGGCTGGGGCGAGTGCAGCGTGGTGATGGGCAGCTCCACCACGTAGGTGGCGGGCACGTAGACGGGCTTGCCCTTGAGCCCGGCGCCGATCCGCCGCGCCTGCCACCAGTCGGCGTTGGTCTTCCTCAGGAGCAGGAAGCGCTCGCCCTCGCGGATGGCCACGTAGCGGCCGTCGGCGCCCCGGTACGAGTAGTCGTACTGGGCCTCCAGCAGCACGTTGCCGTTGCCGGCGCCGCCGCCGCCGATCGGCGAGCTGACCGAGCCTCGGCCCAGGGCGGCGGGGCCCGAGCGGCGCCAGCTGCCCGACAGCATGGTGAGCTCTCAGTGGGCCTGGAGACACGAAGCGCTAGCGCTGCTGAGACTGAGGCTGCCACTGCTGCTACGGTTACTGCTGCTACGGTTACTGCTGCTGCTGCTGCTGCTGCGACTGCGACTGCGACTGGGCTCTCGGAGGGTGGGCAGTGGAGACTGGCACCGAGCCAGCTGTGCCATGCTCTGAAACAGACACACACACACACACACACACACACACACACACTGTATAAATACTGGCAAACACTAGAACACAGCAGGGAGGAATGTTGACCAGTAATACAGACAAAAACAGCAATGTCGGTCCTTACTAGACACACACATATGCAAACACACACATATGGACAACACTCACACACATTGTCTCTCTCTCACACACACACTTATACACACACACTCAATCTCATCCTCTCGCTCTGACACACACACAGACATAGCCTTTGCACTCAGTTGCACAAAGATGTACCACTTTACCCATGTAGAGCCTCAACCCTAGCACATTAGCATGCACTCACACACAGACATGACCATATGTGCCCCACAAAAAAACATGCACTTGAACTCACCAACCCTCATCACGCATACTGCCTATAACACACACACACACACACACACACACACAGAGAAAGAGAGAGGGAGACAGAGAGACAGACACACACACACACACAACCCAGTATTCACCCCTCCAAATGTCCCCGGCACCAGATAGTTCATTTGGAAAGTCAGGAGGGGGTGGTGTGTGTGTGTGTGTGTGTGTGTGTGTGTGTGTGTGTGTGTGTGGAGGGTGAAGAGGAGCCTGTGGAGCGGGAGGAGGCGAGTGTGAATGCTGACTGTGTCTGCAGAGGACCCCTCTATAGGAGCCGCTCTGTTCAGCGCTAACATGCCTACTGTTCCATGCAAGAGGGGGGCGGGGGGAGCTGGTGTCACGCAAGAGGCCTCCGTGTTTCAGCCACCACAGAGGAACGTGAAGGAGCTCTCTGTTCAGTGCCCAGCCCAACTGGGCTGGCCTGGGCTACGCAACAGAACTTACAGTAGCAGCTTATAGACTGAGGAGGTTCAGACAAGCATTGGGTTTACAGCAAAGCGAGACCAATTGTAGTTGGAACTATGTAGCCGTTTTACCTCAAAATGGATTCAAACTCACGATAGGGAGAGTGACACTTCAGTCACTCCTGATGCACACGAGACCGCCTCAAATATCTGTCTAATATGTTAGACTGTTTTATCATGCTATAACTGACACTTTTTGTCCGTTGGGTATCATCTTTCAATGGACGGGGAAGTCCGATAGATAGACTTTCATGGAAGAAAGATACTGAGGGAAAAATGCAAATTCTTACATTGTGTTACTTTTAGAGAGTAAAGTATATTGTCCAGTTATTGCTAGCATTTACGACACACTGGTTACACACTAGTTGATGTCTTATTGTAATTTTAATAAGGCAATCAAATAACAAAGGAAACATTCATGAATATGAACAATGAATATCTGTATATCCGTATTCATGTATTTTCCTTTTCTGTAACTTAGCAACAATCTGCTGATTACACTATGTACAGCACTTACTGTAGGTCAGTGTAAACTACATCGTAAATGTACTTTATAAATGCATTTGACTTATTTACTTACTTACTATGAAATGGAGGGAAGATTAAAAAAAACAAAGACAACAGTGCTACACATTTGATGGACGGTGCCCAGAGAGAGGTGCTGTCCTCAGCCATCACGTACCCGGCGACAGGAATGAGCCCAACAACGAGCGCAAAACCCTTTCATCCCGCCACCTGCCTCCCACCGCCGCTGTCTAAAATAAAACCCACACGCGCCTCTGGGGCGCTCCCGAAACCTCCCTCTGAACTAACCCTGACACTCCTTACATAACCTTATCGCAGCATGGATGGAGGACCACCTTCCTCCCCTCCCGTGCCAACATGACAATGCAAAACACCAAAAGGAAGTGCAGTGGTCTGAGCACTGAAACTTTCCATTACAGTAGGGGAGGGTGATGAAAAAAAGAGATGGCTTGGGCTGCTCAGTGGGTCTGGCTGAACTTGAGAGGTTTTTTTTTTGCTTTTGACTCCATGCAATGTGTGCAAGGTGCCATTGAGGAGGCAGCAGCACACTCTCACACACAGGCAGCGCCGTGCTGGGCTTTAGTTAGTTAATCCCCACAGGAGACAGGGCAACGGCACAGAACACTCCGGTATCAGGATCTACCGGGACAGACATGGCTCTAGTCATCAGGAGCGCTGGAGGTCCTTCGGAACTGTGGAATGATGAAATCCCACTGAGTGTATGTGTGTGTGTGTGTGTGTGTGTGTGTGTGTGTGTGTGTGTGTGTGTGTGTGTGTGTGAGACTGTGGTTGAGTGTGTCTGTGTGTGTGTGTGTGTGTGTGTGTGTGTGTGTAGCTGAATACAAAGTACCTATGTGACACACATAATACCTATGTGAGTGCATGTGTGGATGCTCACATAAATCCATCTATTCAGGGTACACATGTGAGCACGTGTGCGGATGCATGGATAAGCATGGAATTGTACAGGCACATCTGTGTATGTGCGTGCAATGGTGTGTGCAAGTGTACATGGTACAGTATGCATGTGTGTGTGTGTGTGTGTGTGTGTGTGTGTGTGTGTGTGTATGCCTACTGCACCCGTGCCTACTACCGAGTTCATGCAGTTCTTCTGTATGCTGTTGCAGTGGGTTACAGATATTTCATCAAACAATGAATGACACACTTGATGACAAATATATTGTCATTGATTCCCTTGACACAACGCCTCAAAATGAGGGCAGAGTAGTTAAAATGCATAGGGTGATTTATTTTTTCACTCCTGTACAAATGCACCCTTACAGTCTCACAAATTATGAAAACTCCAATACTCACAACCTACCCTCCTAAAATCATCTGACACCATGTTTCTGCTTAATGTATTGGTGTCTTTATTCACATAGACAAAGAAAAAAAACTGAAAACTAAACTAATAAATGAATGTAGCTTTTAGAAAGGTGACAGGAGTGGAAGGACAAGTAAAGAGAAAGAGAAAAGGTGAGTGAGAAAAGATGACAGAAAACTAAACTAATCATTTAAAAGAGAGAAATTGAGTGAGAAAGGGTCTCAAGTGCAGGTCTAGGTCTACCAGCAAGAGGGAGATGCTAAGTGAGTAAGTAAGTAAGTAAAATGTATTAATAAAGCACATTTACACACAGCATAAGGTTCATTTTGAGCACCTTGGGTCAATTACATTGCGTTTAATTGTGCTATATAAATAAATGTGACTTGGCTTGACTTGAATTCATATTAGAAAAGTGAGGGATTCTACATTGATAAATTGACTATGCATAATGATGGATACAACACGACTCATTATAGCCTATAATAGAACAATACCAACTCATGGACCAGTCATCTATAGGGTTGGGTATCGTTTGATTCCGATTCCGATTTCGATTCCTTGTTTCGATTCGATTCTTGTAAAAGGCAGGTTCAAAAAAGTTTGAATATTTTAAATGAGCTAGCTAACCAACGGTCTTTCTGAATGACATTTACTATAAATTTCTCACAGGGCTGTTTTCAACTACAATGAATATCAAATATAATATAAATATCAAATCTATGAACAGTCGTCTTGTTGCCTCAGCTCGGTTATGCAAACACCTTCTTCGTTGGTGTTTAGCGGCTTC
>NC_085002.1:12679580-12747080 GCF_963854185.1 Sardina pilchardus | reverse complement strand
GATGCCCACTGGCACCAAAAGCTTTCCATTGGCTAACCTCACCAAGAGCTGTCATAGTAACACAGTGGCTCTGACACCACCAATCAGTAGTGGTGCATGGGACAAAACTCAATCGCTCATCGATCTGCCTTTGCATTCACCTAATTGCATTTGCCTCCGACCCTCAAACTATGGCCAAAAAGCACTGACTAGAATGGCATTTCACGCCACAGTCTGGCGCTGTCTTTCACTGTCCTTTCGAACACCTGAGACTTCAGGCAGGTGAAGCAGGGGGTTCATTACAACCCTCACTCAGAGCTGATAGAGCCATCTGTGGGGAGAGGCTGGAGGCGGTGGGATTTTTCCATTACGGAAGTCGACACAGCACTGCGCGGATGAACATGGATAAAGCCTACAGGCCACCGAACAGTTCATTGACGTTTCTCTCAGCCTAAGAGCAGAGCCCATTGATCTGGGAAGGGAGGGGGTAGTGAAAGGGACAGAGACAGAGACAGACAGAGGAAGAGAGAGACAGAGGGAGAGAGAGAGAGAGACTCTGACTGTCAAACAGTGTCAGGCAAAGCATAGTTTCTGTCTCATAAGACACATGTAGGTGAGTTCAGAGAAACACTGAACAGGGGAAACAGGAATGAACAAGTGTTATATCAAAAACGTTCACGATAAGTGTGCACAGGCAAAGTAAATGAGATGGCGACAGTATATCTACACAGTACCTAAGTATGTGGCAAAAACACGGCTAAATGAGGATACTCCTTTGAATACTGTATCAAATAAGAGGGTCTTCTTCTCATTCAGAAGTATATTAAGCAATGATGTAATGTGGTAGAGTCTGGTGTTTATGTGTGTGCGTGTGTGTGTGTGTGTGTGTGTGTGTGTGTGAATGAGAGAGAGTGTATGAGTATGTGTAAGAGTGTGTGAGTGTGTGTGTCTGTGTGTGTGAAAACCAGAGTTCAACCAAAAAGCCACAGAGTAGTAGAATAAATACTCAGAATTACGAATATTATTTTTAAAGTTCACATTGGGCATGTTTTTGTACTTGAACCAACAGCATAGGCAAATTATCATAATCATCCAGTCAGAATGCATGGAATTGCTTATGTGATTGTCCACATAAATTGCTCAAAAACGTACTCTATTATCACTTTGAAACTGATGATACACAAGATTGTGGCCCCTTTTTTAGCAAAGTTGCTGAGTAAATTCCCTGCACATTGTTGTTTGAATCCTATTGATATCAGGCATCATTTTTCCTGCAGAACTTTAATCTTCTCTAAGCAAATTCAGCGTGACCATCCATGCAGAACACATGGAGTCATTGCTCAAAAAGTTCCCATATGTGGCCTCTCTGTCACTAAGTGTGAAGGGGAAGGACAGACAGCAACAAACTGCACATCAGCAACTGGTATCATCTTTGGCTTTGATCCTATTCATAATTTGCACATATCATATCCTCACTCTCATCTTCTCTTCTGCATGAAATGCTAATTATCTTCCCATACTCATAAATCTACAAAGGACCGTACCCAAAAGTACCGCAAGTGACGTGACTCTTATCATGTCTGGCTGTTTCCATTGGTGCTAAGATATTAGTGACATAAAGAACGTTGAACGCTTCATCCACCTTGGATGTCACCAGAGTACAGTCTGTTGCTTCTCTTTTAGAAACTAAAAGAAACTCTTCTGAAAACACCCACCATAACCACAAGACACAAAGCTCAGAGAATGTACCGGATGAGCAAGAGCCAGCGTAAAGATGCAAAGACTGCAAGTCTGACAGGATATCTAAAAGCACAGCTCCACTATGCAGCTGAGGCAAAGTATAAATGTCAGTTGCGCTTGCTTATCATAATCACGTTCTGTGTGTGTGTGTGTGTGTGTGTGTGAGAGAGAGAGAGAGAGAGAGAGAGAGAGAGAGAGAGAGAGAGAGAGAGAGTGTGTGTGTGTGTGTGTGTGTGTGTGTGTGTGTGTCTGTGTCTTTATGTGTCCGTGTGTGTGTGTGTGTGTGTGTGTGTGTGTATGTGTGTGTGTGTGTGTGTGTGTGTGTGGACTGAGGAAGGGACAGAGCTCTGAAGTTATAGGAGTTGTTTTGCATAACTGGCTGACCTCAGCACCGTACTGTATAGACATCTATTGCTGCTGACAAGTCTACCTACCTTGCCTTGACTCGTCATAGAGTAGGCTAGGCCTGTATGAGCAACAATTGTGCTTAAAAGAAACGACACGCGTCACCTCCAGTCAGAAATAATTAGAACAATTTTTAAGTTTTCAGATAAATAAGGCTACGTCAAATACAGCCAGTAAACATCTCTAACATAGGCTACACTATGGGAAATGTGTCTATTTCGCATTTGAATAATATCAGAAAATCAAGCATTGACTAGTCAGCGTTGTACTTTATAAGCTGTAAATTAATTTGTCCAAAAGAATGCAACTCTGGACTCTCTCTGTCTCTGTGTGTGTGTGTGTGTGTGTCTCTCTCTCTCTCTCTCTCTCTCTCTCTCTCTCTCTCTCTCTCTCTCTCTCTCTCTCTCTCTCTCTCTCGTGAGGTCGAGATATTCTTCTTTGCCCGAAGCAGTTGGACATTAGGCTCTGTCACGGTCCCTTTATCCAGCTATGGTATTCATGTCTTTCTTGTCTATCTTATAGTCCCATAACAAAGCTTTGCGCCACAGCTCATTCCTTGTCTCTTGACTAGCTTAAAGTTACAAGTAGCCCAAATCTAAACTGTCACATTTATGTGCATGCAGTGATTACTCTTGAAGGAACACGGTGTCGTGAAATTGTTACAGAGGTAGAACGCCATGTGGATCTGAACCATATGACAACAATTTACCAACACGTCTGTGTGAGACATGCTAGACTGTTTCTTCAAGATTCAAAATACAATCTACCAAAGTGACATTGGTCTACCAGGCAGAAAACATTAATAACATAGCATAATTCCTGAATAAAGCAACTTTGTATGACAGTAAACGTAGCCTACACAGCAAGTTGTGAAATAGCCTGTTCGAGCATTGTATTTTATTTTCACTTAGCTAGCCTATTAGATTACACTTAATTCTGGTTTATTCTAGAAAATAACATATGTTATGTCTGCTTTCATTTGATCAAATAAGATTGTGAAAAACCGCAGATTTGTCTCACCTAACTTGAGGTACGCGTCTCCCCCAGCACAGAACTGTACGTCAAGTCAGCCTCGTTAGTTGGTGCGCTTTGAAGATCCAGCGCTAGAGCTCACCATCGCCTCGACCCTATTGCTCTCGAGTCACGTGACAAATGACAGGTCGAGCGTGAATTCTCAAAAAATGACAACGATAAACTAGTACGCAGCTTTATCGCATATCACTGTGTGGCTCTATGGTGTACGTGTATTTTAGAAAAGGAAATTGAATGAATTCCTTCTAAATTATATTATTCAAGTATGTTGACCAGTCTCTCACAGCGCACAAGCCTTGCTGCGCAAATTCAGGAAAGCTTTTACGTTCTTGACGTGAAATAATTAAAACATTTGATTGGTCGTTCATGCACACGTGGTCTACCAAAACCAATCGGATTGAAGTACATCAGAACCCCTAAAACTTGTGGTGTCTGGAAATTGTAGTTCCTGTAAATGTGCCTTTCGTCCTTGTGGGAGGAAAGTTGACTTACAAAAAACTACAGTGGAAATCATGGCGATTGAATAGTAGTTGCATCAGCGCAGGCACCCGGCAGACTTTTCACAGCTAACTACACGCTGTAGGTCTGAGAAATAGCTTTCATTGGAAACAAATAATATACACTGTGAAAAGAAGAGAAGAATCTGTTTGAATAGGGGTAGATACGTCTGTATTGAAAACATGAAATTGTTTGTAAGCGAAGGTAATCCGCACTGTTTGAAAGTGTTGGCTGTATTGGAACTTACTGGAGTCAAATGCGATATTCAGCATGTGAACCACGAAGGTATGTTCAGAGCCCATTGCAAGCTAGAGTGAAATGTTGGATAGATAGCTTGTTGGTTATGTCGTACCAGCTGCCTAGGTGGTTAACCTTTCGACATTATTGTGTTATCTGTTTTCATTATTTAGACCAATCTGTACGTTCTTTGAATATTGGGGTAGTAGCCGAAGGCTGTCCATTCACTTAAATACACGTCACTCTGACCACTCGACTATTTTGACAGGTGTTGCTCTCTGTCAGCCAGTGACCCAACTAACTTATCCCTGAAAGTCCTTACTTAATTGTATGTTTGCTTAAAAATGACCGCACCTGACGATAGCACATTCTTAATGCAACGTGACATCTGGTCAGTCCTGTGTGTAGCTTGTTCATAGATAGATGGAAATAACTGTGTGAGGGACAACTCACAATAAGTTAATGGCAGCGGAAAATCATAATAACGTTACACCACGCATCCGCTAGCTGCCTCTAGAATGTGTCTACATTAGGCAACGAGGCAGTGTTTGCTTTTGTTTACAGAGGAGTCATCTGTTAACCTGGACAAAGATAGTAATAATGGAGGGGTGGGACAGTGGTTTACAGTGACGTTCATCTCTCTCTCTCTCTCGTTCTCTCTCTCTCTCTCTCTCTCTCTCTCTCTCTCTCTCTCTCTCTCACTCTCACATATACCCTTTGTGTGTTTCAGAGAAAGTGGTGCCATTCCTCAGTCGTCCAACTCTGCCTGCTCTACATATTCGCGGTGGCCTTTACCTGTTCAGCACAAATGCCATCTGCCAGTAAGCGCGTAACACCTTCACCATCATCAGATGCTTATCATAACTCCCTTGATTACAGATACAGTCACATGGTAACCATATATTTCTCAGAATAAGATTTTTGTCTCCCACAGATACTTTTATGAAGTCAGTGGAACAGAGTCCAACAAACAGAATAACCAGTGGCTGGAATGGGAGGCTACAGAACTTCAGGTACAGTTCTGTGGTACAGCAACTGTGATTCTCATGCAGCAAGGTAACACATCACTAATTATAATAACTAACTGAATATTCCCATGACAGCCTGCACTGTACCGTGCCCTCCACTTGGCGGTGGTGCAAGGAAAAACTGATCCAGCCAAAGCCCTCGAAGCTTCGCTTAGTTTCCTGGAGCAAAACTTGAGCAAAAGGACAATGGCATTCTTGACAGCAGTATGTTCTCTTTACATCATTCTGTGTTACCAGTCCACGTGGTCTTTGATTCTGTAACTAATATCCATTGATAGCAAATGCTTAACGTAGAGTACAAAGAAGATTGCTTACATTGTCTGGTTCTGTCCAACAGAGCTGTAAAGTGCATGTGTGTGTATTTTCAGGAGACTGTAGGAGTTGCAGACATTGTCCTCTGGGGAGCACTTTACCCTGCTTTCCTAGACAACGGTTTGAAGATGGGTAGGAAAGATTCTTCTTTGTTCATGTGTGGAATTGCACTGCATGCTCTTGTTGCCTTCAATAAAACAAATAGGGAAAACACTATTCAGCATAGATAAAAAACTATGATTAAAAAAAAAACATTCCATCCTCAAACTGTGACAACAATACTGTCATGTGAATTCTGCTTTAATTCAACCAGAGTTTAACAAACTACTTGTAAGAAGTTTAAAAGGTGAAGTGTGCTGAATACTTCTATGTTAACGTGTATCCCAGGTGAGCTGCAGTCCACGAAAACCTGGTTTGAACAGGTTGGGGTCCTGCCAGCCTGTGAGGCCTCCGCTCGGATCGTGTTTAAGGGGAAGGGCGTGGAGGCCCTGAAGGGATACCTGCAGAAGCAGCCAGCCCCTCATGGTACTCAGGTGCACAGAGACTCTCACACAAGCAGCAGTGGCACAGAGGTGAGGGAACCGGGTTCCAATCTCCAACACTTATCTCATTAACACATCCTGGTTGCACTTTGTTGTGTGTGGTTAGTTAGAAGTTGCACGGTGAAATAAGACATTGAAGATACTATTTAAACACCCTGTGTGGTGAGATATTGCTGGGTGATGTTTTCTGATCAATCGATTGATTATTGACTGATTGATGGATTGATTGAATTCCCCACGGACACATACATACAGACAGAAGACTCTGACCGAGTCATAACAGAGGAAGAGATGGAGGCAGCAGCTCAGATCTGGAATCAGCAGATTGACTGCCAAATCAGGCCTGAGAGGAAACATCCCATGTGAGCATATTTAATTTATATAGCACCAATATAGATCACCAGAGCATTTGCTATTGCATTTAAACAGTTTATATTCATACAATGCGTAAACACTGATGCCTTCTTGTGAACAGCCTTTGTATCTTTCTTGTCTGTTGGTCCAATTTTCTACATGTATATGGTTTAATTTGCAGTTTAATTACAAATCAACTGGCTAAATTTAATACAACTGGCTTTAATACAACTGGCTAAACATTATGTCTTTGTGTTTTATATTTAGAGATAGTGTGTGCGCGCTGATGAATCTGTCTAAAATGTGTGAGTTAAGCCTAGTGTCAGTGCACTGCTTGACAGATGTGTGTTGTCCGTCCCTCTCTGTAGTCTGCCGGAGGAGGGAAAGCGTAATGTCCTGATCACCAGCGCTCTGCCTTACGTCAACAACGTTCCTCATCTGGGAAACATCATTGGCTGTGTGCTCAGCGCGGACGTCTTTGCAAGGTGTTGCTCCACACCGCCAACCTTACAACCTCATTATCATGTTTTTCATATATTCGTAGAAAATATGTTTTTAAAGGGATAATCCGGAGTGAAATGCACTTTAGATCAATTTTTCGGACTATTGGGAGTACATACGTTGAGTTGACACCAAAATCATGTCATTCGGATGTATTTTGAGAAAGTTCGAGTTCACCGTTTTTAGCCAAAACTCGTTAGCCTGGAAGTGACCGGGGCAGGTCCTTTCGCCACTACAAAACGCTATTTTTATACCTCTTCTACTGTTCCAAACAACACTACACTTACGTGGTAGTGAGTAGAGGGTCCCTAAAGCCAAACCGAAGTATCCCCACGTCTTTATGTGGTCGGATAGAGAGTCCAGAATGAATTTAATCGAGTCAGTACCTTCCGGAAATGCCGCTGCGGTAGCTGCGCAACGCTTCAACAACACTTTACTAACATTTCCGGAAAGGTACTGACTCGATTAAATTCATTCTGGACTCTCTATCCGACCACATAAAGACGTGGGGATACTTCGGTTTGGCTTTAGGGACCCTCTACTCACTACCACGTAAGTGTAGTGTTGTTTGGAACAGTAGAAGAGGTATAAAAATAGCGTTTTGTAGTGGCGAAAGGACCTGCCCCGGTCACTTCCAGGCTAACGAGTTTTGGCTAAAAACGGTGAACTCGAACTTTCTCAAAATACATCCGAATGACATGATTTTGGTGTCAACTCAACATATGTACTCCCAATAGTCCGAAAAATTGATCTAAAGTGCATTTCACTCCGGATTATCCCTTTAAGGAAGACCTATTGTTGGTTAATGGAATGATTATCAAACATTTATTCATGAATTATCCTCTTCTAGAATATTTCTAGATGGAGATGTGGTCTAATTTGTCCAAGACTCCAGGCAAAGTGCAGCTTTTTTACCCAATCTTTTGTGCCTCCTCTTCTCTCTCTCTCTCTTCAGGTATGGCCGCCAGCGGGGCTGGAATCTGCTCTACATCTGCGGGACGGATGAGTATGGGACAGCAACAGAGAACAAGGCACGGGAGGAAGGCCTGACACCTCAGGAGATCTGTGACAAGTACCACACCATCCACAACAGCATCTACAAGTGGTTCCAGATCGACTTTGACTTCTTTGGCCGCACTACCACCCCAAGACAGACCGAGTAAGTGCCAGATGCGTATGTGGTTTTCTCTGGCTGTGAATGTCCTTTATTTTGCTGTTTTTCCTGTAAATGTATTTATGTGTGATTGTATTGATGTGATTTGGGATGAAATTCTTTCATCCTGTTATCTGTAATTCAAATCAAAATTCAATTTAACTCTTCTACTAAACTGTTGGTAGTTCTAAGTTTCCTTTATTGTGGTGATTTTCTGTACAAATTAAATTGAGATGAAATTCAATCACACTCCTCTCCTTTCTGATCCTAATCTTGCTTTTCCTCGTCGGCCAGGATTTCCCAGAACATCTTCTGGCGTCTCCATGAGCGCGGTTTCCTCATCGAGGACACGGTGGAGCAGCTGCGGTGCGAGAGCTGCCAGCGTTTCCTTGCCGACCGCTTTGTGGAGGGCGTGTGTCCCTTCTGCAACTACCCAGAGGCCCGTGGCGACCAGTGTGACAAGTGTGGGCGTCTCATCAATGCTGTGGAGCTGAAGGTCAGGGCTCATCCTTGATACATCCTTAATGCATGCATGCCCATAGACCTCCAAAGTTCACCTAAAAAAAGAACCTAAAGCTGCCATTTTTGCCCAAATAAGGAGATCCGGGTCTCCTTATATGGGCAAAGATGGTACCTGGATCTCCTTACATGGGCAAAGATGGCAGCTTTTGGGTCCTTTATGTAGAGGAACTTCCGAGGTCTATTTGTGTTTGTGGATATCCACTTCCACTCAATTTTCATTTCCCTTCAGTACGTCATCTGGGTCTGCGATATATTCACAGGTTTTCTCAAACCAAAAATGTGCAGCTCCAATCAGCACATTGAGGTTGTGCACTAGTTTGAGCATGACATACAGTACGTCACGACTAAACGTTAGCGATTGGTTATGGCAGATCCAGAGTACCCGCATTCAAGGAAGTTAACGCTTGGCAATGGAAAGAGTCCAGACTCTCTGTACGTCATGAAATATGTGCGAGAGTTTGGTTGGTCCAGGCTAATAATACTGTTATCTGTTGGAGAATGGTTCAGCACCACTGCTTTATAGTCCAACATAATGATCAAAATAGCCAGCTTGTTGGAACTGTTCTTGTAGTTTTGCACAAGTAAGGTCTTTAGGACTAACAGGCTGGAAATGGTAACGAAGCTATAAAACCTGATTTACACGGCCTTTTTATATGAACAGATCTGTCCATTTCAAATGTTACTCTGTTTTGTCCCTATCTATGCACATTCCGAAAATCTACTAAAAACAGATGAAATTAGTATAACAGAGAAAATGGAGGGCAGAGTATAGGCAGAAGGTTCAGTCCATATCCGTATCCTTATTTAACATTGAGGATAAATGACTCTTACCCAAATAAGGTTCACATGTTGCATTTTTATGTCTTTTAGAATATGAAAAACAGGATGGCAATAAATAAGACGAAAAAAGAACAGTAATTGCTTGGTCTCGGTTACAAGCGGGTTCGATTTGGGGCTGAGTGACAAAAGCTGTTTTATCTGACGGCATTGTCTCTTGGGGAAAGGGAATAATGCCAGGTTGTCAGAAACATATGCCCTCAGATGTTTGATGTCAGGGCTCATTTCTCTCTTTTCCTCCCCTCTGCACTCCCTCTCTCATCTGGTAATGTTTGTCATGTGTTTTCCCCACCACAGGAGCCCCAGTGCAAAGTCTGTAAACAAACACCCGTCATCCGCTCTTCCAAACATTTGTTCTTGGACCTACCAAAGGTTTGGACTCTTCTTGATTATTATTAGTATTTTTTTTTTTTGGTTTTGGTTTTGTTTGTTTTGTTTTCTAGCCGTCTGGCGTCTCTTCAAATGTCTTGTTATTCCGTGACCTGTCAGTGGAGGTTTTGCCTCTCCATGCACCATCAGGTTTGTGTCACTGTGTCACGCTGTTCCCCGTCCGTAGTTGGAGGCGAATCTGGAGCAGTGGCTGGACCGGTCGGTGAGCACTGGGGACTGGACGACCAACGCTCGAAACATCACCCGCTCATGGCTGCGGGACGGCCTGAAGCCGCGCTGCATCACCAGGGACCTGCGATGGGGCACCCCTGTGCCACATCCGGACTTCTCAGGCAAGGTTAGACCATTGGCCTCACCCAAGGCCCACACAAGGCTCCAACCTGAAGGTGGATTTTGAGTAGGCAGACATTTACAGGAAATGACTTTTATGCTTTCATAATATCCATAGTATTTTTGCTGTTGAGTCATTCTGTCTCTCCTTTGCCTCATAGGTGTTCTATGTATGGTTTGATGCGCCTATTGGTTACCTGTCAATTACTGCAAACTACACAGACCAGTGGGAGAAATGGTGGAAGAATCCACAACAGGTACTAAAGGATAACTGTATTTTAACACATCTTCTATATCTGAGCACTGGTAATTGATTCAAAATCAATATGGGACTTGTTAAATCTCATGTCGTATAAATGAATCCCTCCCATTAAATATTTAATCACATTGCAATGAGATCATAAAGCATGTTCACTTCAATCATTTCACCACCAGGTGGAGCTGTACAACTTCATGGCAAAGGACAACGTGCCATTCCACACTGTGGTATTCCCGTGTTCTTTACTGGGTGCTCAAGACAACTATACACTAGTTAACCACCTCATTGCTACAGGTAACCTTCCTCCATCCAATCAACCCAACTCAATAATGTGCACCTTTTTTGTTATAAATGGTTCACGAGAGTACTACATATGAGCAGTAGTTAAATTCCAGAAGGAGGCAGAACAGAACGGTCCGTGGGGTGTTCATTATTTCTCCTGCCGGAGGCTTGCTTTCAGGCTTCTGGGTCATGTCACTCATTTTTTTTTCATGGTGAGGAATTGTCGTCTTTCTTTCCTCCTTAGAGTATCTGAACTACGAGGACACTAAATTCTCCAAGAGTCGAGGCGTGGGGGTGTTTGGAGACATGGCCAAGGACACAGGCATCCCGTCGGACGTGTGGCGCTTCTACCTGCTCTACCTTAGACCCGAGGGTCAGGATGCTGCCTTCTCTTGGGCAGACATGGCCCTCAAGAACAACTCTGAGCTGCTCAACAACCTGGGGAACTTCATTAACAGGTTAGGAGCGGAAGTTGGCAGGCTTTGGGGAAAAAAATGTGTTTTGTTTCTTTTATCAAAAAAAATCATCTTTATAACCCATACAGTGTAGTAAATAAATAAATAAATATGTATATGTAACACCAACTTGTTTTTGATAAACCAGCCAGCTAGTAAATACTTTAACAACAATATTACATATTTAACAACAATATTGCATGTGATATTGTAGTAATTTAACATAGTGAAAAATGTCACATTATTTCACAGAAGAGCTGCATAGAATGGTGTTAATGTTATTAAAAGATAATCATTTCTGCCGTATCGGTCAGCATTGTTTGATTATCCCTACTCTCTCACTCCCACTTTCTCTGTCTTTCTCTCTCTCCCTCTCCACCCCACAGAGCTGGCATGTTTGTCAGTAAGTTCTTTGAGGGCTGCGTGCCTCAGGTGGTTCTGCAGATGGAGGAGAAGAGGCTGCTGGCTCAGGTGGGCTGGGAACTCAAGCAGTACATCCAGTTCTTAGACAAAGTCAGGTAAGACCACGTTGTGTTACCTCTGTCAAGGAGGTTATGTTTTCATCGGGGTTTGTTTGTTTGTCTGTTTGTTCACAAGATAACTAAAACAATTCTGAATGGATTTCGATTAAGTTTTATGGGAAGGTCTGAAACGATCAAATTTGGAGTGATCCGTATCACCGTCTGGATCCAGGAGGCGGTTATGTTTGAGGTCTGCGCTCTCTGAGTGCTTTTCCAGTTTGGATGTGTTTTACTTTGTACCGTTTTGCTAGAGCTTCTTGGTTTCACAACCTGTTTCCTTGAAATGGTGTGCAGCGGTCTTTGAGCTACATTTTCTACGGTCTTTGAGCTATATTTTCTCTTGTTTGGTGGGTGCGTCGGAGCTGTTGCCCAAACAGCAGTGATGTTTATGCAAACACAATTGTAATAGATAGGCAATTCACACAAGAAACAAACGACAAACTAACAAACACACTACTGTTTATATTTACTAAACATTTATATTTAATTAAACAACATTTTGTTGGGGGGGGGGGGCGCTATGGGGAAGCAGCTTCAGCGTCTGTCTACGTTCAGGTTCCAATCCTGCAGTCATCACTCTCTCTCCACTTCCTGTCACTCTTCACTGTGCTATCTGAATAAAGGCAAACAGGCAGAAAAAAAATATTCTTAAAATCAATTCATTTTTGCTATATTTTATCAGGGCTGGAGCTGGACACAGCCCACTGGTGTTATTCCTGCATTTGTATTCCTTGTATGGCCCATCTCACTCCCTGTCCATTACCCTGACAGGATCCGCGATGCCCTGAAGTGCATCCTGAACATCTCTCGCCATGGAAACCAGTATATCCAAGTGAATGAGCCCTGGAAGAAAATCAAAGGAAACGAAGCAGACAGGTGTGTCCCTTTACTTGGAGCTTGTCTGGTCATCTCTGTGGTAATAATGTTTATGAAGTGTTGACAGCTGTGTTATCATAAAGTTATATACACACACATTATAAGTCTACCTTAATAATGTAAATATGTGCTTATTGAATTTGTAGATAAAATGTAAAATTAAAAAAATTCTAGTATGATATTTATACAAATAATGACAGGCATTCTAAACTAGTGTAATCTGATGTGGCTGATTTGGATGATTGTTTGACTTTTTGGGTGATTGATTGATTGATTGATTGATCGATTGACTGACTGACCTTTCAGGCAGCGCGCAGGCACCGTGACCGCCGTGTCCGTCAACATGGCCGTTCTCCTGTCCGTCATGCTGGAGCCCTACATGCCCACGGTCAGCGAGACCATCCGCACCCAGCTGCAGGCACCGCCAGGCTCTGCCCACATCATGCTGCAAGGGGAGGGCAACTTCGTCTGCTCGCTGCCCGCTGGACACCACATCGGCACGGTAAGGCCCGCTTACTGGAGGCAGAGTCCCTGGGCACGGCACCTCACCCTGCCGGGCCAGTCAACACCCAGGGTTATTTATGGCGTCTCCTTTAATAGTGTGGAGCTCACGCTGCCAATTAGAGTAATTACCGGCAGCTGCAAAGAGGAGTCCCGAATTTGTCTGCAGATATGCCATGTACTCGATCTTCCAGATCTTCAGTTATGAAAAAAACTTTCACATTATAGGGTTCTTGAGTAGTTTGGGTTCCCTTTTTTTTAATTGAGAGCGGAAAAGACACATTTGAGTTATGTTCTAAATTGATTTTGTGTTTGTTTGTTTTATTCATTAATTTGCATCTGATCATCTCTCCATCCCCCCTTTTATTCTTTTGCAGGTTAGCCCGTTGTTCCAGAAGCTTGAGACTGAGCAGATCGAGACTTTAAAGAAGAGATTCGGAGGCCAGCAGGTCAGTTGAGAACTCTAGGGTTGTCTTTCTTTTTCTATCCTGTTATAGAACTATCCTGTTTCCTATAGTTTTATTCTATACCTAACATATACCCTCCCAAACAATCCCTCCATACAGCCAGAGGAGGAGGACACATCTAAGAAGCAGGTAGATCTGACAGCTGGGTGTGGAGATTAACTATTTATTTGCTGTGAGGTGTTGTTGCCCAACTAATTCAAAATTGACGACTGAATGATTAAGTCCTGGCCTGTGCGTGTGTGTGGTTGTGTTTGTACTGACAACGTCGTCTGTAGAGTATATGTTTTTAACATCAGTGTTTTGCCAGTGCTGTGCTTTAAGTGTTTTCACCATCCACAAACCAAGTGTGTGTTGTGTGATACGCCTGGCGTGGAACTCCATAGAAACACCACGCCCAACCCGCACTGGCACGTTTTTAATATTTCACAAGTGTTGCGTTTGTCATCTGCATTCTGCCATGAGCGCCATTTTGAGGTGTCCCTCAGCGCCATTTCGAGCGATTAACTAAACCCTGACTCCCGAGCTAACCAGAAAATGTATTCTACTGTGGAAGTTGCCAGTTCGGTGGCGAAAGCCCCCTAATGTCCATTTGCCGTTGTCCTTTCAGACTCCGACCGTCGCCCAGACAAACGCCGCCACCACAACCAGCGTCCCCGCTCCTACGGCTGCACCAGAGACGCCCATCATGGCCGACCCCGAGCTCGCCAGGCAACTGGCGGCCGCTGTCGCCGAGCAGGTAAGGGCCATGACTGGTGGACTGACAAGACGGGTAGGCGGGCGGCTAGAGTGGACTAATCATCACCAACTCTGCGGTGCCCGCCATTCCGCGTGTCGCTACCGCGCCGCCTCGCCTTCTCGCCACAGCGCTGCCTTGCGTTGCCACGTGAACCACTGGGGTGGGGGTGGGGTGGAGGGGAGGGACGTGGAGGGAGACCAGGGGTGGGGGTGGGGTGGGGTGGTGGGGCCGCACTGCGGCACAGTTTCGGTGTGAGCCGTTCCGACTGAAAGAATGCTCAAGTATTGCGTCTCCCCCAGCAGCGCTGTGATGGATTTCAATGCTGGGTTACGCTATGTAACATCCGCAGAATGTAAATAAATAACTGTTTCATCATTACTTCCATATGTGATGGTGATCACCCCCCTCACACACACCTCTCTCGGTAACAGGGTGAGAAAGTCCGAGCTCTAAAGGCCCAGAAGGCAGAGAAGGCTGTCATCGGAGCAGAGGTGGCCAAACTACTGGAGTTGAAGAAACACATGGCCTTGGCCGAAGGCAAAAACCCGGAACCTTCTCCTCAGAAAGGCAAGAAGAAGTGAGACCATAGCACGAGATAGTAGATGGAGACGAGAAGTCTTAATGATCAGAAATGGGTGGGAAGCAAGTATGAGGGAGGTTTGTATAAGGTTTTGGGATCATTGAGATTGAAAAGACAAAGCTGCATTCTGTAAAGGTCTACACGGGGGTTTAACGGTAAGAAGATTGGAGAGAGGTCCTCCGCTAAAATGGAGAAGACAACCACCATCAAAGCCGCAGGAATCCACTGGGGTGTTTTCCTGAGGCAACTGATGTTGGTAATGAAAGGGAATTGTTTCATAGCAACATCAATTCTTTAATGAGCCTTTTCAAGTCTATGTGAGTAGCGATGGTTAATGCAAGGTCTGGGCTTGGGTGTTTATTGGAAGAAACAAATGTATGGTTTTTGCCGTAAAATACAATTTTTAAAATTCAGGACATACTTCAGGGACTCCAGTTGTAAGCCCATATTATAAATCTGTCTTTTGTTGATCACATAGAGGAGCTCATACACCACGTTTAGTGCAATTTCCACAATAAACTTGTTTTTAATACAAAAAATCTGTTATCATAAATACTGCAGAATTCAAGAATAACTGTACAATCACAATGACAAATGAGCCGGCATCAAATGTTCCTTTCTTCCATGTTTTTTTTTTTTTAATGAATAAATGAGGGTTACACCGTACAACCGTGTGAATAAAAACAAATACAATGCAACTAACAGGTTTTAATCATAGTTACAATAAACATGCATGCATTGCTTTCACCTACAACTTACAGTTCCTATGAAAAGGTATATGAATAATATACATTTGAGCTGTGGATATTTTGAATAATGGCAGTAGGCAATACAAAAATAGCTGGTCGATCAGGGTAAACCATATATTGCAAATATTGCTGCCTCAATCTAACAGTTACAGAAAAAAATATTTCGACTACAACCTGCGCTGGTATTTTACTGCATGTTTTTCTTATAGAGATTACTACAAAAGCTTAACTATACAATAGATGGCGTTTTAAAAAAAAGGCCCCCACCATACACACTCACACACACTTGGATACCTTCCTGAGCTCCTGATCTTGGCGTGAACTAGGTATATTACAAATTTAGCCCTTGATATCAAACTAAAACGTTGAAAGTGGACAGTTCCGGAAGAACGGTAACAATGAAAATGCACTCTCCGCGCTCAAAAAACACATTACTCTTTGGACTCGCTATCTCGCCTTCATTTCGTTCAGTGGGCTACGATGTTAACTACGATAAGATAAAACCTTATGTTGGAACAATCGTACTTCCCGTCTACAGAACTACAATGCCAGTCTACTCAACACTTTTCCATTCTACCCCGCTCCATCGATCTCATAGTGCTCCATTAGGCATCGGTCTTCCTTTCGATCAGAAAGACTACATAGATCGATCAAGGAACACTTACAGGAAGCGGGCACTCAATATTCTCGCCCAATTAATCAACTCAAACGGGGTGTGTCTTCCTTGACTTCAGCTCAGTTTCACTTTCTCATCGCCCTTGCTTTCTCGAACATTCTAAATGGGAGACTCCTTTTGAGCAACCCATCCATTCCTCCCTTTTACAACTTGGTATTCTTTTCTTTCTTTCTTCCCTCTGAATATGCATAGCACTGTCACCTGTTCAACCTTTACTGTTGAGGTCACGACTTTTCCTGAAGCCAACACTCTGCAAGCTTTAAACCGTATCTCACTCTTTCGTATCTCACTCTCACATTCTCTTTCACTCTCACATTCTCTCCTGCTTCTGCACCCCCCTCACTTTCTGGTGTTAACAAGTCTTTCGATCAGGGCGCGGCGTGTTCGCTGGACTTCCTCGCCGAGCCTCTCGATCTCAGCCTTGAGCCGCTCGTTCTGGTCGGTCAGCTCCTGCACCTTGCGCTCGTTCTCCTGTTCGCGCTCGCGCCGGCTCTTCTTGGCGGACGATGAGGAGGAGGAAGACCCCGGCGACGCAGCCCGCTTGCGCTTCCCGGGTCGTGGCGACACCAGGAGAGCCGTGGACACGGGCGGAGGCGGGGGAGGAGGCGGGGAAGGCGGCGAGGAAGGGGGCGAGTGGCCAAGGCGGGCTGGGGACTGTGAGGCACATGACGACGATGAGGAGGAGGAGGAGGAGGAAGAGCAGTAGGAAGGGGAGCAAGGCACGGTGGGCGGCTCCTCCTCGCTGTGAGCGGGCGAGGGTGGTTGGCGTCGCGACGCCAGCTGCTGGTGGTGGTGATGGTGATGGTGATGGTAGCCGATGCCCGCTCCGATGCCCGCGCCACTCACCATCACCGTGCCGGTCTCCACCAGGCCCACCCCGCCCTCGCTCAGCAGCTCGAAGAACTCGGGCGGCAGCAGGTCGCCGCCCGAGCCGGAGCCGGAACCCTGGCCCTGCGCCTCTCCCGTTCCCCGCCGCTCCTCCTCCTGAGCCGGGGGGCTGAGGCAAGACACTGGAGCCTGGGTGGGCAGCGGCAGAGGAGGAGGGGGCTCCTCCATCACCCGCTGCACACCCTCGCCCCACGCCTGCCCGTCCGTAAGCCACGTCAGCGAGCAGCTCTCCAACACGTCCAGAAACTCAGGCTCCTTCTGCGGAAACGAGAAAAGCGAGAAAAGCCGTTAAACGTGGCCGCACATGAGGCGTAAACAACACGGCCGCATCAAATAACATCCTCGCACCCGGACAGGTAGCACTGTTATCGAAAATCACGAAAATAGAAACAATAGAAATAAAGTCAAATTAATCGATCGGCCACTGACCTCAGAGCAGGGCGGGGGTCGAGCCAGTTTGGCCCCACCTGCGTCAGAACCAAGGATATCCTGCAGGTCTTCATACCACGCCTCCAACTCTGCACCACACAACGGCCCCACTCCGGGGGGGTATGGTGGGGGCAGGTGCAGCCACTCCGCAGTCATCTCAGCACTCAGTCGCAACGCACAGATACTCTTCCACACGGTACACACTGGACCTGCGACCAATCACACACAACACACAACGGCAAAGGTGACGGAGGTGTTCACCGAAGCTGCCTTGTCGCTGACATTCACGTAATGGCCATACCAGGAGAGTAACCAATCGTACCACCTAAACTGAAATTTTGTTATTTGATTGAAAGCTTCTCTTCCCTCCCATCTAACTTCGTTGAGGCTTGGGAAATGAGGACCCTTGGTGGCCAAATGTATGAATTGCATTACTTGATACCCCTTCAAGGGTGTGATGAGTTCATTCAAAATGGAATTGGCAAAATGTGAATAACACTAATATCATGACATGTATAATATATAAAGATACAAAATAATTTAAATATTGTCATTTAAATTACTATTACGTGGAGGAAACAGCTGCTTACCTTTCAAATGTCCTTAATCAAGTTTGGCGATGTGTTGTCGGAGATAGTGTATCCCAACAATTCTGGAGGACAAAATGTAGAAGTGTGAATGTTTGCGAGAAAATGACAGCAAAGTGTTTGAAATCTGTGCTAATTCAAGTTTTAAATTATGTCAGTGTAACTGAACAAAAATTCTCATTATGGAACAAAACATGTTAAATCCTTCAAGAATATGCAATCCTTTGAGTTCTTGAATGTTGCTTAATGTGTTTTTCCCTGTGGAGAAGAGTTTGGACAGTGACTTGTCGGATGCCAAGGGATGTAGTCCACATGGCACTGTCATTAGTAGGGTAATATTGCAGCAAAATTTAGGTCATTTGGTTTTCATGTAAACAAAGACGCATTGTGTGTGCTCCAGGGCGCCCCTAGCGCGCGTCTGACATGACAGACGAAGCTTGAAAACAGCCTTATTTTCATTTTCCGCTCATTCCGAACCCCAGACAGTGCCACAGCAGGCCCACCTGGCTGCTTTGTCAAGTGGATTACCTGTTCTCAAAGTTGGCTTTCATTATGCCATCGTGTCAGGACAACAATATCAAGGCACTACAAGCCCTTTAGGAGCCTATATTATCATAACAAAAGTTTAATTGCGACAGTAATCTGTCGATCCATGTCAATTCTATAAAGGTTATTTCAGATCACCAGTGAAATCAATTCGTTGCTGAGTTTTACAGTCTGAAAAGTCTAGCCTATTCCCCACTCCCTTTCCACGTCCAGCCCACTCAGCAGTGTAAAGGAATCTTCACAGACATTTGTCGACTAGGCTACAGCCTAGCCACAGCAGAGAGGCGCTCCAGAGACACGTTAGATAAGTCAACCAGCTAGCAAAATCGTAAAACAAACTACGATTACGACATTCTGAACTTAGTTGTCACTCACACGAGAGGCTTAATATGCTGTTATTTATGATCTTGAAACTTTGTTTTTATGCGAGCTCTAGCTGGGATTAGGTTTATGCAGTCCATGTCTGCCAGCCAATTACGTCATGGAATCAAAGTGGACGGAGGAAACAAAGGCTGAGAACAATACTTAAAACTGCACAAATGTCACAGAATTTAGAGCGACTTTTCAGCAAAGAGTAATATAAGTGTATTCTGACAGTTCTTTGCACATAAATCTTACTTTTTATAACTCCATGTTTTGGCTCCGTTCAATGACACTTCAAACAATAAACAAGTACATTTCTACCAATCTGAAAAATAATTAAATGCGGGATGAGACTGCAACTCAAAGGTTTGACTATGAGATGTGCAGTAATTTGACAGTTCCTCGGCTGTCAATGATGACAAACTACCATCAATTAGCGGCTCGAAAACTTAAGTTCAGAGTCAAGAAGTGATAGCGTAGCCTACTTAACGTTAAGTATAAACATAAGCCATCGGCCACACATTAAACGTCTATAAAAGGTGCTGTCAAATTGAAATTGAGAAGACCAACTGTATTCCCAAAACAGATGTGGGAAAGTTGCCAAAATATTCACATTCTTGTTTTCCAAAAGGAAAAGACCATGATCACGCAGGCTACTCTAAACAGATTTCCAACCAACAAGTCAGTTACCAAACAAATACTAGACGAAATATTATGGCAATTGACTTACCCTTTTTCTTTTATTATGCCGTTTCCTCGACTGTCTTGGATTCGGGGTGTGAATATATTTTTGTTGAGATTGGTGACAGCACATGTTAACCATTGTTCAGTATAAGCCACTGAATGTGAATTTCGGAAACTCCCGGAGACCTTTATAAGGAGTAACGCCAACCTAACACGGTGGGGAGGGCTGTCATGCACAACCAAACCTCGAGGTTCGCAATCACTGTGAGACTGACGTGTAGCGTCACCAATCCAGAACAAAAAACGAGGTTCTTTTGCTTAGTGACATCCAATGAATGTGAGTTTTTATGAGGAAAAGGCAGGCCTAGATGACTTTGCTAGTTGTCCCAATCTGGGTAGTTTGTGTGATAAGAAAGATGTGATGCAGTCATAAGACGGCCAGGACGAATTTGGGGCGTATGGGAGTCACATGAAAGGAATGATGCAATGCTTGGCAACCGGTTTCTAGTCGGAGATAAGACCAGCAGAAGCTGAACATGTTTTATTTAACAGGCTTTCGTTAAAGCTAAATCTAGACAAACTACCCATGTTGGAAAATGTAAAAAATTCTAATTCATTTTGCTAGCGTTCGCAATTCACATGCAAAATACCTTGCAATATTAATGCTTCTCTGAGCACAGTTTTACGACAAATTTCCATCAGTTTGCCTCCTGGGGCTCTTGAAGTATACTATACCACTGACGAGTTTAATTTAGGGTCGCTGTTCGATGTTTTGTTTTCGTTATGTGATACAATGTCGCTGACATGGCGCGTGGGAGCACTTGAAAGAACGTTCCAATGAAGTTTGACTTCCCGTCAGACCTTCCTTTAGGAAGTAGCCCCTCAGTGTGGGAGACCGAACCATGTGGAAAATCGAGTGTTTACTTCACGTTAGCATATTGACATTTTGACTCTGGAAAATGACCATCTGATTGAAAATGATTAATTCCAAAACAGTGTTATGTGCTGTTAATAGCATATTAAACATTACATTGTAGCCTAAACTCTTTGGTCGTTGATTAGATAAATTATTGGTAGTAGCCTAGCCTATAACACTTGTAACCTTATGACATACTGTCATTTCTTAAAGGATGTCAATCTCCTCTGACCTATTTGCCTTATTTTCCTCTGGCCCTACAGCGCAATGCACGTCTGGCGCCTTTGTCTTCAATTAACTAGGAGCAAATTCCAAAGGTATAGCCTATACTTGTTGCCACTCCTTAAGAACTGAGAAAAGTTGCCCCATTAGGTCCAGCTTGCCATATACCTGTCTGCTTCAAAATGTTTAACTTTATACAAAAAAGGCCAAATATTGACTTGGTCTGTTCAATTGACCTTATGGTTTCATGTAATCTCATTAGGCTGCTTTTCAAACAAGAAAACATCAGCTAAACAACAATTGAGTAGCCTACTTTGAGATGCATGGTGCAACGCGTGCCGTTTATTGCCTAGCAACAGCGCAAGTGGGATGAGCGCAAGGTTAGCGAATAGAAACCTCAAATACTGTCTCCAGGAGCATGGCAATGTTGGAGAGGAGACACTATTAGCACGTCACGAATTGAGTGGCTGTTGCTGAGTAGTAAAGCTTACCCTCTCCCCTGGCTAATGGTTATCACCTCTCAGCTTTAAGTGCCATTGGTGGGCCATTGTTTTTTTCAGTCAGCCTTACACATGGTAGTGTTTGTCCAACTATTCAAACAGTACCTGCTGTTTCTATGTGGCATGAAGCAGTATTGTGTGCTGGATAAAAATAAATAAAACTTGATTCAAAGTTGTACACTGTATTTGTCATGTTTTTTGTTTGTGAGAACATGGAAAGTAATGCTAAAGTAAGTTCACACAGGTGAAACTTGCACTTTTTTCTCCCACATTCCAGCAGGTTTAAATGCAGGCAATAACCTTATTCTTCGTCCCTTACATCCGTGATTGCCCAGTGTCGTTATTAAACCCACTTTGATAGGGATGGCAGGGTGTGTCTTCAATCCCGGAGCCATAAAGTGCTAAACATTAAAGTAGCCTACCGTTTGAAAGCGTATAGTAGGTTAGAAACAACAGCACTAATGTTGTCAATAATGGTAATAAGGCTGTAATAACTCAAATCTAATACAGACCAAGGAAAGAGTAACCAAGGATGTATTGTTATTGTCATTGCTGTAAGATTTTTGTGATGATTTAAACTAACATTGATGTGAACATTAGGTCAGCACTTACACAGAACTATTACTGCACATTAATTGCAAATAAAACTCAAGCAAATGAACACCATTTGACTGGGGAGGTCTGCTTTTTGACTGTGCTCCCGAACAAGGTCACTCTGTATCCCGACACCTTTCGGGTCGGTTACACAGTTTGATACATTGCTGTCCAAAATACTGCTAATAAGATTTTGTGTGTAAGGCAACTGTATGTAAGGTCAACAGATTGTTTTTTTTTGTTGTTGTTGTTCTAGATTTCAAAACAGTTTACAACCAGAACAGCTGGAAATTAAAATGTAATATAACTCAAAAGATTAAAAACAAAAACAAAAAACATTTCAGAGTATCCCCACCATACATTTTAATTGTGGGGAAAAAAGCAAATAGAAAAGATTAAAGTGTTGCTGCTGGATAGATTGTAATATTTGTCTTTTTAACAATTACATTTTTCATTTATGTTTTTCCAAGCACCCGGACCACAAAAAGGAGCAAGTTTTTTTCATGCAGGTTTTTTTTTCTTTTTTCCCTCCATAGGCAGACAATAGCTATCAAGGGAGTTAACATGACATGGACAGGATAGACCACGTTATACCTGAATATAGGACGGTCCGTGACCTCAAATCCTATGTTTGTAAATTCATAAGACAAACTTTACAGCCGCAGCACATGGCCATTCATTGTATTTATAAATTATTATTATTATTATTATTTTCATTATTATTATTACAGACTGTATTATGTTGGAGATGACTTTGGTGTCCATGCTGTCTTTTACCCCTTCTCAAGTCTTTTCTTTGTGTGCACTGCATTTTGGGTTGTTGTTTTGTTGCAGGGTGAAGCACCGCCCAGTGGCTCTTGTAGCCTCTTATGTGGACAGTGTGCCTCAGTTTATTCTTCTGAAACATCTGTGTATAAATTATATTAAATGTGAAATATTACCATCATCAAGTGTATGGCATCTGCTACAGAGACAGATACAGGTGTCGTATCCGACTGTGAAATATACCCAGATGTCAAAAGAGGTATAGTAGACATGTTGGCAGGAAACTGTGACAGTATTTTCAAACTATGTAAATCATATTTATTTTGAAATATTCATTTTACATTTTATTTATTTAATTACATCACACACTAACATTGTAAAATTGATACAACACGATGAATTCACAATTCATTTCTATGGCTATAATCAGTGAAAGCTTCTCATAACAAAGACAGGTAACAAACACATGACAGATGCAGATCATTTGAAAGGAGCCAACATTAAAAAATGCAATATAATTTTCTTCTGTACAAACGTGCCTTTGTACCTCACAGAGATCTACTAGCGTATCAAAGTTATGGAAAGGCACCTCATCTTCCCGGGTTGATATGTGATACAATACAGCCTACTAACTGTCAGAGAAAAAAAAGAGAATATAGTTTTATGTGCCTCTTTGGTCCGCAATCTACAACATCGTGAATAATATATAAATAGAGGTCAAGTTTGCAACTTTGTATTCTCCTTTAAAAATAAAAGGGGACGAGAGGAAACATACTGTATTTTATTTCATGGTCAGATTCCTATTACTGCAATATTTGGTTTGCATTTTGTGTTTTATTTGAGGTGTTGAGCATTAGTAATACCAATTGAATTACCTCTGCTCGAATGTGTTATTTTCTATTGCATTACAAGTTATAGATTTTGCCTTGGTGGTCTGTGTCACACTCGTATGCATTTCATTCATTTTTTGAGTTTGAGTTTCTTGTTTTTCCAAAATTACTGAATGAATTGTGAACATTCTCATTGTGTAGCTTTTTTTCTCTATTTTCTTCACTCTTCAATTTCTACTCCTGGGTACGTGTTCTTATATGAACTCTTGTTGTCCGTTTGTATTGATCAGCCTCTGGTTTTCTCCTTACTCATTTGAACCTTTTAAATTTTGTATGAGAGTTTAATATTTGAATGGCTGTATGCGACTTTATTTCAAATTACATATTCATCAAACCCCTGCCTATATTTAATAATGAAGGAAGTTTAATCAGTTAAACTGATTCATCTTACAATACAGTATCTTGTGTTGGCCATGTTTAACATACTTAGCTTTTAATAAGTTTCTTTTTGCTTTTTTTCCAACAAGTTTACTGCACAATCCTTGTCTATCTTTTGCCATGGCACTGTTGTCAAAATCTACCATAGACCTGTTAGCTTGAGAATCTTTCAGTCTTTAGATTTGGTGCTTACATTAATATTATGTATCACTATTCAGTTGGTTAAACTTTGAGGTTAAACTAGCAGGATATCATCTTACATACAGTATTTTGTGTCGGCTTTGTTTATCAAACATAAACACCCTTAATTTATTATTTCTCTCCATGGCCCTAATGTAAATACCGGGACAAGTGTAAAGTCAGCCAATGAGCAATGTCTGATTTAAAACCATAATGTGTTGTGTGATTGCTGAGCTGATCCACTGACTTTTGTGCTGTAACATCTTGCTCATGGTATTAAATTACTGAAAAGATTTGGCATAATTAACAATAGACCTTGGACTTTTTACCTTATTATTAGTTCAACATTTCAATTAGGCCGGGCCCTATGTGTTCTTATGTGTGTTATCGTTCGATAAGACATGGCTGACCTTCATCCCACTGTCCTCAAAAGCTGCTGCTCACCTATTTTTCATTTTGAATCAGTACATTTTTATATGTATGATGCTTACATTTCTTATTGTCATTATTTTATTTTGTTTGTCTGTTTTTTCCAGTCAGGTTAATGGCCTACCTACCAATGTCTTGGCAGGCCAATGATCTACTATGCAGTAGGCTATCTTATGTTTGCCATGTTAACAAACTTTAACACACATTAATCCATACTTCACTCATTATATGACAAAGTATGATGGGTTTTATCAATCAATTTATATAGCTATGTAATTCTAATTGATACTATGGCTGCATGACCGTGATCATGTTGCTGACCTTTGTTCTTGATATGGCCGTTTTGATTTGGTCCCTCTACCTTAGTTTTCCCCTTGGCTGGACCGGGTTCTCTGATTTTACTCATTTGATATTTTGTCAAAAGTCAGCGGTTTAACATTGTATCAACGCAAAAAATGTATCATTGTGTCACTGGACAGGGCTGCTTACATGATACTGTAACAAAGGACAAGATTCCACTCTTCCACTCTAGAAATGTAGCCGTGGTGGTGCCGTGCTGGGCGCGGTGCATTTTGGGTATGGAATTCCCAAGACCGTCCCTAGGCGACTGCGCATGTCTGAGCGGAAACTCCATTATTTTTTTGGCACGGAATCCTAAGGAAAAATAGGAACTTGGAAACAAGGATAAAGCAAAAGGTACACTATTGAGTCCAAATCATATCAGAAGACATGGTTGCACGCCCAAATGAAGTTTGAGTCGATGTTTCGGGTTTGAATGGAACGATCGCACCCGCTACGACCGACAAGGATCATCTCGAAATTAAAGTCATTTGCGACAATGCAACGGGCGCAATAAAACCCATCGTTATTGCTCTTTGTTTTTAAACAGGACGGGCCGATGGTACACGCCTGGGAGACGAACAAATTAACAAAAAAATAATGATCGTTTCATAAAAGAACGGTTATAACAGCAGCCCTTGCAACTAAACTCTGTCAACTAGCTAGCTAGCTATTGCTATCTCTAGCTTCTGCACTGCAGCGCGGCGAAGGAACAGGAAACTTCGTAAACAGAGGTATGTTGTATTAGCTAGCAAGTTAGCCAAGCCAGCTAGCTAAGAATATATTTGTACCTTTTGCTCCACTCATTTGCACAAATAAAGGTCGTGAACGTCGGTCAGCTCCTTGTTTTATCATTAGAGGTCATATGGTATGCAGAACAGCGTCTACTGTGCGTCTTTTCCAGGTATCTGGCAAGCTAAGATGCTATGGTTGATTTGTTTACACTCAGCAAAGATCCATCAGATTAGCCTGCTAACTTTAGTAATGGTTCAGGTAATGCACATCAAAATGTTTTGATAAAGGTGTTCACTGATTTTCGTGGTGGAAGCTATTGTTCAATAAGAAGAGCAACTGTGGTAGTCTGTCTCGGTATGTTATGCTTGAGTCAGTGTGTGCTCTTCTAATCTCGAAGTGCGAGGATTACCTTATTGAATGTCTCTTTGTGACATTAAATAGTTGTGTTCTGGACCAAATATACCACATTTGATGATGCTAACCAGCTAACGTTCTAACCTTTTTCGTGATCAGTACAGCGCAGACTGGATGCCATATAGCTGTACTGTATTTAGTGGCACTGCAATGTGGTTATGTCTGTATGTACATTTATTCGAGTTCCTCACTTTCCAAGAACCCTCTGATTCCCTAGACATATAGGCTACATAAAACACACTCTTTCTGTTGTTTTTTTTGCTTTGATTCTTAATTCTTTCCTGTTTCCTTTCCTTTTTGCACTCTTCCCCTGGTAGTTGCACTCTCACATGTGGGGAAAAGGTTCAGGACATCAAACAGAACCCAGTGACACATTTCACACCCTCTGTTATCCTCACTTCTCCTTACCAACCGATTGCTTGTTTGTGTAAGCCTAACACTTGAGAGATCCTGCTGAAGAAGGAACCAGACTGATAGAGTGGAATACATTTGGAAGGAAAAATCCATGTATTTCTTAGGTGCACGTCACTGTTATAGGTTTACTGTATGTCCATGCACAACTACTGTTTACTAGTGTTTTCTAGGAATATAAAATACTATGCTAACACAACACTTGTGAGAAATGGAGCACCCGTGAATCTATGTGTTGCTAACTTTCTTAGTGCATTCTTTTTATTTGCCTTTCCGACAGGGAAATTCCCAGGCTTCAACAGAGCGCAAGAGTAGAGCAGAACAGCGGCGAGGGCGTGAGTGCAGGCAGGCAGTCAGCTGGATCGGTGTCCCAGTGTGTACAGCTCTGCTCTGTGAACATGTCCTCTGAGAGCTGGATTCCTTGGACGCTACTGACCAGGGCTATATGAAGATGAAAAGGTGATGATTTAACTGGCGTTTCTATTTATTCCAATCTCTGTGATGTCACGTCACAAGTAACACTTATTTAAAGTTAAACGGGTTGTTGCTGCCTCAGCTTTAGGTATTTTATATTTTACATAGCTGATACCTCCTGTTCTGCAACGATTCTTTGCGCTCCTTCTTCATGAATGCCTGCACATTTGTTTGCTCTCCATGGAAGGTGCTGGAAGCCTGTGAGTAGAAAATGACGGGAGGTAGTGAGTGTGCTGCTGGAGACAAAGATGGTGTCCCCACACGGACAGCACAGGTGCCCGTGGGTTGGCAGAGAAAATTGGAGGATGGGGCGGTGGCCTACATCAGGTGAGCAGAGTAGCAACGCATGTTTGTGCTGCAGACAAACGAGCATATGCAATACAGAAACAATACAAATCTGCAATAAAAGTAGAACAAATATATTGAGTTGGACAGAAAGTGTTGGAGTGTCATTTTCAGGGACATAATTGCGGTGATGGCTAGCATACTCAACATGTCGTTACATTGTTTTTGACCCTTGCAATTTGCTAATTTCATGTTTGTTTTCACATTTGCAGCCCAAGTGGCACCATCCTGTCCTCAGTGGAAGAGGTTAGGGCGTACCTGCTGACGGACAGCACGTGTAAGTGTGGGTTGGAGTGCCCACTGGTCATCCACAAGGTAAGAAGGCATAGAGATGTGTGCTGATTGCTGTGGTCAAGCATTGTGATGTTATTGGAGATGAGATATTAATCTGTGTTGAAATGATGATCGGTAGCTTTTGGATGTTTTTCAGGTTCTTGATGGAGCTAATAATCATTGTGATTGTGATCCATGTTGTTTTCTGACATTTTATAGCAAACAACTAAGCCATATTGGCAGAAAGTTGTGCATCTTGTGTATCATATAAAAGCTATGATTTTATCTTCTGCATGTATATTTATGTTCAAAGCCCTAAACATCTGTGGCATGCAGTGGCTCACAATGAGTGTATGAAATCAGCTTGACCAGTAATCTAGGAAAGTGACCCTTGGGGCATGACAGACGCGTCATGTTGTGTGGCCACGAGCCTGTGACTTGCCTCTCTTTTCAAGGTCACAGACTCGTGTCTGGTGTCTGACTCTGTCCGACCGTCTCCCCGTTCCCCCCCCTCAGGTCTTTAACTTTGACCCGGTGGCTGTCGTGAGGTCACAGAGCCAGCAGCCTGGCAAGGCAGAGGAGGACATGACGAAGCTGTGCAACCACCGCAGGAAAGTGGTCGCCATGGCAGCGCTGTGTCGCAGTATGCAGGCCTCCCAGCTTCCTCTCCACGGCCCTGGTACAAACCCGCCGATTAGCGCTGTGTCAACACACCCCAGAGTTAGCATAAGATTGCTCAAGTAGATTGTAAAAACAAGAACTCAGACAGTACATCTTTGCTTTGGCAAAAGTAAGCATAAATGCAATGTGCTGCATACTATGGCTGGAATTTGGCCACGTTTCACTGTAACTGTGTCTGTGTCTGTGTCTGTGTCTGTGTCTGTGTCTGTGTCTGTGTGTGTGTGTGTGTTGTCTTGTTAGGGAGCTCCTTCTGTTCCATGGAGAGTAGGGACCAAAGAGGGGGCCCTCTGGGAGTCCGGATGGAAGACGGAGGCCACTGCACTTATTCAGCCCAACCTCGACTCTCTGCTCAGTCCAAGTCCAACAGCAGCCCTGGCCCTCGCGGCGCAAACAGCAGCTTCCCCTTATCCCCTACAATGACACTCCTCCACAATGGATCCTTGTCTCACTCCAACGCTCTCCTCTCCTCGGAAGGCGGCGTCGTCTCAAAGAGGCCGTCGTCTTCCTCCCCCGGTTGCAACTCGGCAGGCTACGGCGTGCCGCCGTGGTACGCCCGTCCCTCCACGCCTCAGACCATAATCCAAAGGCTGCCCCAGGCCTCGGGGTCGCCGGGCTCGTCGAAGCCGGGGACCCACCCGGGCGGCGTCCTCTCGCTGGACGTCTCGCTCTGCGCCTCGTCCTCGCCGTCCGCCTCCGCTCTGTCGCTGACCATGACGGGAAGGCCCGGGCAGAGCCATCAGCCGCAGCAGCCGCCGCCGGGGAGCGGCGTCAAGTCCCCCTCGCCCATCTCCCTGTGCCTGTCGCCCTCCAGGACTCTGGACGCTACCTCTCCCCACCAGCGCTCGCGCCACTCCTCCGCCTCCTCCACGCTCTCCGAGCAAGGTGGCGGCGTGGCGAAGCCGCCCTGCCCGGCGCGCTCTCCGCTGCCCCCCAACAACACCGCGCCCTGCCTCTCGCCCAAAGTCCCCCTCCTCCACCCGCCGAGCCCCCGGGGGCGCCTGGAGGGCATGTTGCAGCACTACAAAGACTGCAGCCCCGGCTCTATCCCGCCGCCGCCGCAGCACCCGAGCAACCAAAGCAACTTTCAGGTACCCCAAAATCTGTCCCATTTCGTCACCGCCGCCGGCGACCGGAAGAACGGTCCGGCGACGATGGCCGCGGCGGTGGCGGCGGCGGCGCCCGGTCCGGGATCGGTCCACGGTTCCGCCGGGGCGGCCGGCGGCGGGTTCCTGGGCCTGCCGCTGGGCCAGCTCCTGAGCCAGCAGAAGAACCCGCAGCACGTCTCCTCTTTCCCGGCCAGCAGCCTGCTCTCGGCGGCCGCCAAGGCCCAAATGGCCAGCCAGAAGAGCCAGGCTCTGGACGGCGCCGGCGTCGGTGGCATCGCGTCCTCCGCCGGCCCCGAGAAGGACCCCCAGCAATCCAAGGTATTGATAAGCACTTTAAACAGTAGCCTCCCCTCCCCCAGCGCTAGGCCTCTCCCCATGACCGCCTTCCTGCTTCCCCACTCCCCGTCGCTCCCCGCCCAGACCCTGCCGCTGGCGCTGACCACGGCGGACAAGGTCTCGCGCCGCAAGCGCCAGCGCCGGTCTCCCACGGTGCTCAGCATGCTCAAGGAGTCGCAGCTGAACAGCCTGAGGGCCGTCGGAGACCCCTGCGCCCTCCCCGCCCCCGGCTCCGTTCCCTCCCCTTCCTCTTCCCCGTCCCCGTCCTCCTCCTCCTCCTCGCCCTCCCCCAACACCCCCCTGCTCCCCCCTCCGTCCTCGGAACACTTCCCCGCGCAGCCGCGCTCCTCCTCCTCCTCCTCCGCCCTCCACAACTGCTCTCTCCCTGGCCTCCCCAAGCAGGCGGACGTGGAGGACCTCCGGCGGCTCGGCCCACTCCAGCCCCTGGCGACGCCGTCGTCCTCCCAGCCGCTGTCCGCCCTCCTCCAGCTCCTCAGCATGCAGAACGCCCAGGCTTCCGCCATCGCCGCGCAGTCCTCTTCCTCCTGCTCCTCCTCTTCTTCCCCCCTCGGCCTTGCTCCACCGCTGGCCGCCACCAACAACAACAACAACGTCCGTCTGGCCCACGCGTCGTCACCTGTGGCCGGCCTCGTCGTGTCCCAGCAATCCCTTGACCACTGCGACGCTGTACAGCACATGCAGACCGCTCAGCAGCAGCAGCAGCAGCTGACCCAAAGCCTGATTCCAGCTCTGGAGAGCCCACCTCAGCTGCCCTCTTCACACGCGTTTCCCCTGATGGCCATGGCTGAGGAGATGGACGCTGCCATGAACACCACCTCCACCACGATCACCACCACCACCGCCGCCATGCTCAAGTCAAGCCCCGGCCACGTCCTCAACCTCAGCCAGCACCACGCCACCACTGCCCCAGCAGGTCCTCCGCAGGACCCCAGCGGTCAGATCCTCAGCCTGCTGGGTCAGCTGTCCGCTGCACCCCCCTGCGGCCCCAAACTGGGAGTGGAACCTCACGGTGAAGTCACCTACTCCAACCAGAGCCAGGCGATGGACGCAGAAGGTGAGAGAGAGAAAGACAGAGAGAGAGTGTGATTGCTTGTTTACTTTGCGCTTGGACTGAAAGGTTTGGCAGCCCCATATTAAGTCCACAGGGTATGGGTTTTTAGACCTGCCTTGTTTTGACAGATTTTCTGTGTTTGGGCAACCGTTTCTCGCAGTACAAGCATTCCTCTGTTCCAATTTATTAAGAGATGATTATTTGGCTGAGGAAGAGCGAGGCTTCTGAAGTCCGACAGCAGAAATGACCTAATGATAAGCGCAACAGTGAGGGCGATGACTAGGACAGCTAACCATTACAGCGTGCACGGTTCACTAGAGACCTACAACAGCCAACCTTTGTTTTGTGCCCGTAAGACACTCACCACATTATTTTGACTCAGTCCTTGATCAAACAGCTGGCGAAACGCTGGATGTTTATGTTGGATGTGAACTGAAAGTTATTCCAGGAAGGTGTCATGTATTATCGTCACTCAAGTTATTATGTTACGTTTGAAGTATTTGGTATTTATATTAAGGGCTGTTTCATTTGATATTTCAAAACCCTAGTTTGGCTAGATGGTGCACACTGCCTCTTACTTGGAGCCTGAACACAAATCACGACAGAGTCTCTCCGACTGTTTTGCCTGTGGGCATTTCACCTTAATATGGTAGCTGTGTAGATTGCCTTGGATTCCCATTTCAGGCTTTTTCAGTTATTTTTCAAGAAAACTAAATTAGATGAATCTCTCTCTCTCTCTCTCTCTCTCCTCCCCTCCCTCTCCCTCTCCTCCTCTCTCTCTCTCTCTCTCTCTCTCTCTCTCTCTCTCTCTCTCTCTCTCTCTCTCTCTCTCTCTCTCTCTCTCTGCCTCTCAGGTTCTCTGGTGGCTGTTGAGACGGCGGACGCCACTGAGCCCAGGCTGCTGGGGCCGTGCGCCTCTGACCCGGGCTTGGCTCTCCCCTCGGCCGACTCGTCCAGCGCCCTGCAGCTGGCCGAGTCCTTCCCCTTCATGAACCAGGAGCAGCTCCTCCAGCTGCTCTCGGCCAACTCCGGACTGCCCTCCCTGCTGCCGCCGTTCCTGGGCTCCCTCCCCTTATGGACGGGGCTCCAGCAGACCACGCAAGCAACGGCCCAGCCACAACAGCCTCCGCATAATCACCACCACCACCACCACCACCATCAACAACAACAACAACAACAACAACAGCAGTCACAACAACTGCAACAAGCAGGCCTGCTCAACCAGACCTCCCAGCTAAACATCTTACCGTCTCTGTCAGGAGCTCAGGGAGACTTTCCAGTCAATCTCATTAGCCTGCTTAACCCCCCACCGCCGCCTACCGCTGCTGGTGTCCCCGCCCAGGGCTCACCGGGCGACAGCGGGGACAAGCCCAGCCTCCAGGCCCTGCTCATGGCCTCTCTGCTGCTCAGCCAGCAGCAGGCGGCCACCATGCTGCCCCTGGCCGGCCTCGGACAACTCAACCTGGACATGCAGTCGCAGCAGCACCACCAGGCCGGGGCGCCGTTCCCCCCGCTGCCGGACGGCCTGTCGCTCGATAAGACGGCAGGGCTGATGGACTCGGTGCTGGCAACGGGCCCCGGGCTCCTGGAGGCGCTCCAGGGCCTGGTGGCGGCAGGCGACGCCGGGGGTCTCTCGGCATCGCAGTCCCTCCTGCTCTCCGCACCCCTCCCCCCTCCGGCCTTCCTCTCCCTTAACCCCGCCCTGCTGGCCGCCGCGCTAGGCCCTGCTGACCCCCTCCCCACCCAACACTCCCCACCGGCTCACTCTCAGGTACCCCCCCGCCCCCGCGCGCCACCCCCGTCCGCCCGCCCGCCCGCCCGCAGTGCATGCTTGCCAGTGCCTGACTGAATGCCCCCCCCCCCTCCCTTCGTTTAGCACGTTGCATGCTGGGAGTAGCGCCTGAATGGCACACATGTCCGGATATGTGTGTGAACGCTCCAGAAATGGCGGCACACACACACAGGACCTTCTGAATGTATATTACCCCGCTCTACTGACCTCTTACTCACACGTGTAGATGTAGCGTGGACTCCTCTAATACCTGTAGCGTTAACATGCATGGGTACTATGGCATGTCTTGTCTCCAACATCACAAGTCCCCCCCCCATCTCTCTGTTTAAACTCTGTGTGTGTGTGTGTGTGTGTGTGTGTGTGTGTGTGTGTGTGTGTGTGTGTGTGTGTGTGTGTGTGTGTGTGTGTGTGTGTGTGTGTGTGTGTGTGTGTGTGTGTGTGTGTGTGTGTGTGTGTGTGTGTGTGTGTGTGTGTGTGTGTGTGTGTGTGTGTGTGTGTGTGTGTGTGTGTGTGTGTGTGTGTTTCCAGGGGACTGTCTCCAGCCCTTCGGCAGGCTCTACCTCTGTCCCCTGCGTCCCCATGCTGCCCAGCGCTGTGCCTGAAGAAATGAACTCTCTGGTGCCCCTGACCGAACAGGACAAGAGCAACGGCCAGAACCCTCCTCTCCTGCCCCCTCTGCTGCCCCCAGGGATGATGGGTACGTACCTGACGGACGGGTTGAATCTGCTTTGTTGAGTTTCGTCCAGTTGAATCAGTCGGTAGATAACGGGGCCTGTTTGTTGTAGAAATCGTGGGTTCGGAATGACAATAATTGGTCCAAGATTTGATGTGTTGTCTGCCGTCTTTGTGTCCCTATGCAGTTGTGATCAAACTACTCGTTGCTAAAATTAACGATTTTTTCCCCTCAAGGTATTTTTCCGTCACGCGCGAGTCTTTCTGTCAGCCGACTGAGCTGGGTTGGCACACGTTAATTAAAATGTGCCGTCTCGTGCTGATTTGGTTATTTGGTGGCCGTGTGATTGCCGTCATTAAAACAGAGCAAACAGCTCCTTTGCCGAGTTGCACAGCTAAATTACTTTCAGGCTCCATCATTATATTTGTTTAGCATGGTGGTTAATGAGCCTCATGCTGTGTTCACAGACGCAACATAATGGATCACTTTTTTGGGGGGGTATTTCTTTTTGTTTGTAGTCGGAAAAATCAGATGCGTGTGATTCGGTCTCCCAAAATAAGTTCACAGAGAACGTTTTCGTGTCCTCTCCAGGTGACCTGACCGCCCTGGGCAACATCAGTAGCCTCCACAGTTTACTGGGTGCAGGACCTTTGCTGCTGCCCCAAGTGCCCGGACCTGCACTGGGCGTTCCTTTGTCCCAAGGCCAGGGTGCCCTCAACCCGCTAGCTTGCCTCATCAACAGCCTACAGGTGAGGCTCACATCTCTCACATCTGAATCTGGAAATAAGGTGCCAATCGCAAAATGTTCTGTAATCTTTATCATGTGGGTTTAAAGACTTTATTAAGAGTTTATTTTTTAGTCTTATTTATTTATTTTATCATGCAATTTTATGTGTTTGTTTGTTGGGTTTAGTCTTTCACTTATACAGTTTTTAATAGTACCTTCTTGCCTGCCATGATATAGCAAGGTGCTGATTATGGCATTACACTAAAACCTACTGCTACTCTGTGTGGATTTGAGAGGCTTCATTGGTGCTTATAGGATTTGGTCAGAAATGATGAGCTTCACTTGACCTGTCTGTTTTCTGGCCAGCTCAACATGGGCCCCACCCTCACCGTAGACAAACAGCTGGGCCTGGCCGAAGCCACCAACGCGCCCCAGGAGGAGGACATTCCGGTCAGCCAGCTGGCCCAGGAGCCCGTGCCCAACCCGGGCCACGTCCAGGGCGCCCAGCCCCCACCGCGGGAGAGCGCAGCCCCCGCCGCAGCGCTGTTCGACCCCTACGGCTCCTTCATGGACACCATCTACACCTCCTTCCTGCAGGTCAGCGGGAAGGACTCCGAGGCGTTGGGCGGAGGCGGGCCGTGCGGAGCCTCCTCGTCCTCCAACCCGCTGTCCTTCCCCGCGCCGGACCTCCCCGCCCTGCTGGCGCAGCCGAGCGCGCCGCCGTCGCTGAGCCCGCGCCGGGCCTGCTCCGTGCACAACCCGGACCTGTCGCGCCTGGGCATGGAGGCGGCGCAGTCGCCGGCCCGCGGCACGCCCAAGCTCAGCGAGGACGCCTCGTCCACGCCGCCGCCCGGCAAGCCGGCGGGGGGCTCGGAGAGACACGACGAGGCGCCACAGCAGCCGCCGCTGCCCCCCGCCTTCCTCGAGGAGGCCAAGACCGACGGCTCGGCCTCGCTGTGCGTCTACAGCAACGGGCTGGCCGCGGGGACGGGGCTCCAGGGGGGGCAGGAGGAGGGCAACGGGGGCCGGACACAGCCGCAGGGCTACCTCAGCCCCCGGGCTAACGCAGAGGCCGCGGAGGACGGCGTGGTGTCCAATGAAACAGACACGGGGAAGGTGAGAGTGAGTGGACGGGTCAGTGTGCTCGGTCTAATACTATAGCCAGGCATGACCTCACTTGCATGTAAAGACCGTGGAGTAGCAGTAAGGACACCACCTGACAATTGGTCATTGAATCCAGAATCCAGTTTTTGCTTTGTGTAAATAGACTCACAGACGCACACTTTCACATTCATTTGATCTTTATGTAACAAGAGTTGACAGTCCGGAAACTCATAAAACAAAATGTGGAAAAGCTCACCAGTCGACTCTGCTCTTTTTCAGGAGCCTGCCGTACGAACAGGAGGCCGGAGAGGAAGGAAGAGGAAACAAGTGTAAGCTTTCAGAGCTGAGCTTATTGCTGCTGACCTCACTACACATTTAGCACATTTTAGTCCATATTTAATGAACGTGTCCTGCATGGATGGTTTCACCTAACGTCACATTTTAAATGTGTTTTTTTTTCTTCTCTCCGGTAGACTTGAGAGGGTGGCAGATGGGCCTGGGGGACTAGACAGCATCATAGAGGAACCACAAGTTACAGTAAGACTCTTACTTTGCAGTATATTGAAACCGGTGGCTGTAGTAGACCTCGTATTGTTTTGGTGCTGGTGCATGGATTGTTGGTATTACTGATGTTTTTGGCCTGACTGAGTTAACAATTCATGTATTCGTAGTTCAGTATGACTCATAAAGTGGCAAATCCTTATTCTGCTCAGTCAGCGCAGAATGGTGGTTCTTTTCACTCTGCTGTCACATCTATTTCGGAGTGTTTTTGTGGGGAAAAACCGCCGACTGTGTCATTGTCACAGAGATCCACATTGTTGCTTCAAGACAACATTGGGGAAAAAAATAGACCTGCTATGTCTCCGAGCTTTGCATATTGTCATTTTGTTGAAAGAGAGACAACTGACCTTACTTTGACCTAACATTATCCAAACTTCAACAAAATACAGTCCTGTCTACTTGAAAGGCAGTGTTTGCTCTCTATCCTGAGATACCATCTGAGTTTTATTTTTTATGTTTCTTCTTCTTCCATTTAGATAGCACTGCCCAAGCCTGCGAGAGCCACCAGGGGCAAGAGGAGAAGAGTCAGATAGCCTCTCTCCTGACCTCACCTGGCCTGGTCTGGCGTGACGGCCCCCACCCTTGGGCAGTTAGTGGACTTCTCTACCCCATCAACACCAGCACTGTCACCGCCTGATGACCCCACCCAAGCCCTGAACCCCTGTATGTGGCCGAGTCATTGTGAATCACTGCGCCTCACTGTGAAGACCCACAGAGACTTCTCAACAACTCCCGTTCCCCAATGTGTGTGTTGTTCAGATCCCCCACCTCCCCTCTGCTGTCTCTTACGGAGCCAGCTGTGTGCTGTTGGGACCACTTGGTGTTTCCATGCCAACCCCATGCTCCCAGAGATGCTGGGCCATCGCATCCCTGGTTGTTTTGGAGGGGCAGAGAACGGAAGAGTTTAGCTGCGATAAATGGATTATCATTCATTTTCATTCTGTGTGGGATATTTCTACATATATAGGAAAATTGTATGTGTCTGTGTGTGTGTGCGTTTGTGTGTTCACATTGGCAACTGTATGTATGTTTGTATGTATGTATGTGTGTATGTGTGAGTGTGTGTGCGTGTGTTGTGATTTTTTTTTAATTTTTATTTTAGTTGTGTATTACATCAGGGTCATAGAAAACTTGAATGAAGTGAGAGTGCAGTAGGTCCAGGAGCAGTTGTTTTGCATGTGGCGCTAGGTAAATGTATGTGTGTGTGTCCTGCTGTTGCTGAGACCAGAGTGTGACCCAGAGGCACCCTAGGCACGCTCGAGCTCTGCGCCCACGCTTCACCCGCCACACAGTGCTACAGTGCCCCACGTGGCCCACACAGTGCCACTGCACACACGCACGCGTCTCATTACCATCCATCCTCCCAGCTGTGGGTGGCCTCGTCGCTGGAGATGTGGAGACGCCTCAGGCCTGTTTTTTTTTTTTTTTCTCGCCCCTTTGTGACACTCATCCTATCCTGACACAATTCTCAGTGGGACCCATCATCAAGCTTGGCACGAATTTGCCAAACAAGAGAAACACAAAATCCTACACGCTCACTCCATGAGAAAAAGGGGGGCACCTACTCCTCTGGTCCGTTGAGACAAATGTTTGAGACAAATGTTTATTTCTTTTTTCATTCTCTTAACCATGTGTCTGGGGTATTTGGGGGGGGAGGGGGTTGGGGGGGTTGAGGAGGAAAGTTACCCATGGCCATGGGATTGATTAGGATCCCGTCTGTGAAATCAGGTTCTCCGAGGTGTCCTCTGCCGGTGTGAGCATAGCATAGCATAGCAGCAGTCTGCCACTCACGGTCTCGCTCTCAACAGGATCAACAGCAGCCCTGTTCTCATACCCGGGAGTCTGAATCCGGCTTCCCATCCTTCATCAACATAGGCACAAGTTACTGACTATTTAAAATAATGATTTAAGTAATAATGAAGCAGAATATGCAATTTTACTATTGAATTTTTGTATATATGTACAGTTTTAGTATTTTATTTTGTACACTTTTTTAGGAAAAAAATGATCAATTTGTAAAGTATTTCTTCCTCAGACGATGCCCCTTTTCCCTGCCGTTTTCATATTTACGTTCGATTTGTAAAGAGAATCCTTTTAAAATTGTGAATGGTAGCATTTGTTTTTCAATGGAAGTTGATTTGTTTTGTTTTGTTTTTTTATTTAACAGATTAAAAACATGTTTACCAAATCCCAGAAGTCGAGTGTTTGGTTATTATGTCTTGGAAAAAACAAGCGAGAAGAGTCAGGTTAAAGCATGTGTTTATTTTCCCAACATCAATGATCTGTTGTAGGCAATAACAAAGCAGATTGGACATTGTCTTTTTTGTGGCATGTAGTTTCAGTAATAATATAATAATAGCAACAGTTACAAGCAACTGAGCAGAAAACACATTAAGGTACGCAGGCATATTTACAAGCATTCCTACCCAAATCACCACCTGTCAAAAACAAACAAAAAACAAGTAATCCACAGTAACGCCGTGGATGTTCTTTTTGCTATCTGAAATGATACCCCATTTCTTTGTGCACCGTTTTTTTTCTTTTTTTCTTTTTTAAGTGACCCTTGTAGCTAAACCAGAAAACCGTATGACAGACATTTATTCTGTAACGACATCTTACCATAAGATACAATTTACATGGCAACCTGAATCTGTAATATCCCAACTTGTTTTTTTTGTTTTAAAAGGGCGCCAACAACATGACTACTTGCATCGTTTAGAATTCCTTAATAATAAAAAAGGATCTCTGATAAATAGCCATCAGGTGCTGTATGGAGACTACGTAATTGATAGGTATATGGGAGATTAAATAGTCATAGGGGGATGTACAGTACAGAGGCCAGATCTCCGCAGATCTGACTGAGGCAATAGCAGGCGTACAAGCTACTGTAGTGTGGTATTTGGTCACAATTCTCTCTTCCCTGTACTAGGTGGATTCCAATGAACATTCTGCATCGCAAAGAAGAAAAGGCTGAGGTGGAGGGAGAGAGAGAATGTGAAAACAAAGAGGGGAGTTTAAAAAAGGAAGAAGCTGTCTGCCTCTTTTTTTTTGTTGTTCCCCTTCCAACCTTTCTTTCTCTTCTTCCAGTAAAAAATAAAAACCTAACAACACGTCTACTTATTTGGAGAGCTTCTTCATCCTCTGGTCTAAAGTAGAGAAGTTCTCCTCCACAGACGTCAGGTTTTCCTTCATGGTCTGCTGCACCTGAGAGTGCCAATGAGAGAGAGAGAAAGAGGGAAGAAGAGAGAGAGGGATTGACAGGATGTAGGGAGGGCCTGACAGGCCTCACACCACTAAGCCTTAACACAAGCGAGCAGTCCGTGTGATGCCGTGCTCACCGCAGTGCCCGGCTTTACTCTCTAACAGCGGGCGGATGCTATATGCGGCGGTAAAAACAGTACGCTGCTGGACTGTCCGGTCAAACGTGGTGGACAAGCACAGCGGACATGCGGCTGTATGTTCCAACTGGCTAAACATGGAGTCTGCACTACACTGTGCTGAAACTCATGTACAAGACCACCGTCGTCCACCCGCATGTACAAGTCTATGCTGACGATTTGCGTTTGCGTACCTGTGTGAGCAGTGTGCTGTTGTCCTTCAAGGAGTTGTTGATCATCTGCTGTGTGGTGTCCAAATGGGTGAGCAGTTGGCCAAACTGCATGGCTAAAAGACAGAGACATTAATCAGTCGAACATTACTGAGAGGGACACAGGTATCCAGCAAAAAAGCATCCATATCCAAATCCGTATTTAGTACTGAAAACTGCCCAAAATCATGAAGTTTTAGGTATTCAAAAATGTGGAGAATTCAGCAAAACAAATCCAGAATGCTGGGAGGTGTCTGAATTAGATTGGAACAGCAAGTGAAAGAACAACAAAGACACAGCACTTATGAGAAAAAAAAATGGGAACAGGGGCTTAGAGATTCACTTAGGCAGGGTGGCTCTGAGAGCAGTACAACAGGCACAACTGAGGAAGGAAGCTAGGAGAGAGAGAGAGAGAGAGAGAGAGCGCAAGAGAGAGAGAGAGAGAGAGAGAGGGAAAGAGAAAGGGAGAGAGAGTGCGGTAGAGATGAAAGGAGATGAAGGAGGAGAGGTACCTTGCTCATGCAACTCCTTCACCGCAATCAGCCTCTGCACCACCTGAGGGAGAGAGGTTGCCATGGCGTCCCACTTCTGGACGACGTCGTAGAGCTGAGACACCTGCAGGGACACACATACACACACACACGGGTCCCTCACATCTCAGAGAAGCAGCTTATTTAAATAACACACACACACACACACACACACACACACACACACACACACACAAACACATACTCATCTCGATTCTCCACTCTGGAACGGATTGGGATCCTTTCCGGTCATTGGGATCAGGGACAGACCCGGGCCAAATGTACTTATTCATTTTGCTGCCACTTTTATCCAAAGCGATTTATACGGTTTACAAGGGCCAGTCTCCCAGGAGCAACTCCGGGTAAATTGCCTTGCTTTAGGGGCAAAATGGTGGCAGCCATGAATCGAACTTTACAAGCCAGCCCGGCTCCTCATCCACTACGCTCCCACCTCCCCAATTGTGTGTGGCAGCTGGTCTCCGAGCTGCATTCCAGTCCAGCTCCTGGGTGAAAGTGGATGAGCACTGGGTGGGCCCCCCTTTAACTACTGTGCTGCACCATTCCCTTCTGGCCTTCTGGGGCTCATTCACCTTAAACCCATTACTGGGGGGAGTGTGAAGCACTTAAGGGCCGTTCACATATTCATCAACATGAGTAGACGCCCTCCTTATCGTAGGTCAGTGTGAACACGCATATTGTTATAGTAACAGTTACCTTAATATCTACCGTTCCTGTTATGTGATGTCTAAAATTTGCTTTCAGCTTTTTATCATTCTCTTCAGTCTCTCTGAAAGTGATCCCTGGTGATATCGTTCTTTGTGTCGTTATTGTTAAAGTATATGTGAGGAATTTTTTTTTACAGCCACCATTATAGTTATTGTTCTTGGTGTTAACGGCCCTTTAAGCTGGCACAGTCACCTCAGACCAGAGCTCTCTCTCTCTCTATGGCTCGGCCTCAGACATGAGCAGAGTGACTGAGAGACAGGGCGGGGATGGCAGCTGCTGGCCTTACCTTGTTCTGTGTGTCGGCATCCTCGATGGCCGCCTTGTGCTTGGCAATCTCGTTCATCTTCCCCAGCACGCTCTGTGGGCGACGACAGGCACAGACAAACGTTAACATCTCATCGTCAGTCACCTTGCATGTCAGTAACTGACGTCTTGACACGCTGCGTCAGGGTGACAGGACATCCTTTCTTTTTAGTGAGCCTTCCGCTGGGAAGCACTGCCAGGCAACTTCACATTGCTCGCAGAGACCCACGTTCAAGCTCTACCGTCTACAGATGTGCTGCACTGCCTGCCGCAGCAGTGGGTGACTGCTTGACTGCTTTTGCTGCAGGGCATCTATAGAAGGCTCTGGAGTGCTCTAATCGATGCAGTACTTAAAAGGAGCCCCCCTTTTTAAAAAAACATGGCCCTCTCTTGTTTCCTAGAGGGAGACGAGGGGAGGAGGAGGGGAGGAGGGGAGGAGGAGGGGATGTGGGGAGGAGAAGAGAAAGGGAGAAGAGAGCAGAGACGAGATGGAGGAGGAGGATTCAGCAGACAAACAAGGGGGCTCGGTGGAGGAGGCTGAGATTAGGGGAGTTAATCACCTGGAGTCTGGCTTCCACCTGGTCCAGAGTGGCCGCATCCAGAGCATTGACCCGGGCCTGCAGGAGCTCCAGGGTGTCCTGCACAAACACACACACAAATGGTTAGGACATTGCCCACAGTACACACACACAAAAATCAGAACATTACCCACACTACAAACACACACACACACAAATGGTTAGGACATTGCCCACAGTACACACACACAAAAATCAGAACATTACCCACACTACAAACACACACACACACAAATGGTTAGGACATTGCCCACAGTACACACACACACAAATCAGAACATTACCAACACTACACACACACACACACACACACACACACACACACACACACACACACACACACACACACACACACACACACACACACACACACACACACACACACACACACACACACACACACACACACACACACACACACACACACACACACACACACACACACACAAGGTTAGAACATTACCCACAATACACACACACAGAAATCAGATCATTACCCACACTAAACACACATATACACACCCACACACACACACACACACACACACACACACACACGCACACACACGCACACACACAAAGAGCACAGCATCACACACACACACACACAGGATTATAGTCCACAGCCGGTCCTGATGGACATGGCCAGTCCACTCACCATCAGACTGCCTCCTGCCGCTGCACTGAGTGGACCCTGGAGGAAGGAGAGAGGAGACAGGTGAGCATGAGCCCAGCAGGAACAGAGGACAGGAACTCCCCAGACACCCCAGCACAGAAACCTGACCGCTGACGGAAGATGCGTACCTGCTTATCGGAGCCGGACCCAACAGCCGTCTCCAGTTCTGCCAGCCGCTTCTCCAGTTCGGCCATCTGCATAGTAACGAGAGATTGGGACACATACTCAACACTATTCATAAAGTATTACAACCCTTCCCATACTTAAACGTAAAAAAACCTATGAAAAAGGCTACAAATGTATTCCAATTTTGTCCACAAATCTATTTCATTTTCAGAAATCCATCCCTTTTTACTTGTTATTAAACTGTTTATTTCTGCTGGCCAGTGTGAGAGGGGAATCCCCCTCTAATCAGGCCAATAGTGAGCGTGCTGGCGGTCAGTGGAGGAGGGTCACGTGGGCGCTCACCTTGGCGGCCTCGGAGAACTTCTCCTGCTCGGGCCGGCTGTGCAGCTCGTACAGCACCACCCCGTCCGGGCTCTTGGCCCCCGCCGCCGCCTTCCCCTCGCCGGACGCCGCGCCACGGCTGGCCCGCGCCGCCTCCAGCTGTGTCAACAACCGCCTGAGGGACGGAGAGAGAGAGACAGAGAGAGAGAGTGAGTGAGTGTGTGTGAGAGAGAGAAAGACAGAGGAAGAGAGAGAGACAGAGACCAATACAGAGACAGAGAGAGAGAGAGAGAAAAAGACAGAGAGATGAAAGGGAGGGCCAGAAGGGGAAAGGAGGCAGTGACGGACAGGACAAGAGGGACAGATGATAGAGAGCATACCAAGACAAAGACACAGAGCAGAGCAAGGAGAGAGGGAGCAGATAGTGAGAGAACAGAAAGAAGGCAGCAACAGGGAGAGCATACAAGAAAGAAATAAAGAGAGAGAGAAATAAAGAAAGAGAGAAAGAGAGAGTGAAAGAAAGTTAGATAGAAAGAAAGAAAGAAAGAAAAAGAAAGGAAAGAGAGAAAGAGAGAGGGACAGCAATCAGGGGAAGGACAGAGAGGTGAACAGAGTGACAGGACGAGCATTATCAAACAGTGAGGCCGTGAGCATGTGCGGGGGGCAGACAGGGGTCAGGAACGCAATTAAAGAAAAGGAGAGAGAGCGAGAGAAGGAGAGAGAGAAGGAGAAAGTTAGGGACGACGAAGAGCACAGAAACTCCTCTCCTGGCCGCCACACTGCAAGGTCTCTGATAAATGCCCGCGCTGACAGGAGTCATAAGTGAGGGGCGGCTCTCGACAGCACGAGCCGCACTCCGCCGGGTTCGCCGTGTCTCCGCACACTTAGCCTCTCCATTCATCAGCCGCCTTCTGACAGCTTTATCCCCCTAATGTCCTCACCGGCTTCCCTTAACCACTCTTCCATTAACTTTCCTCTGCCCTCGTCCCCCGTGCTCCCCTTCACCCAGGCCATCACCTCCCGCTCCCGCTCCAAAAACTCACTTTCTCTCTTTTTGACTCATTCCCTTGCCATTCTCTCCCTCCATCCTGAAGCCTTCAAATACGTATTTTTTTTGTCCCTACTGTGGCATATATCCCCCTTCAACCCCTATTGCTCTTCAAAAGCTCCAGTCTGTCACTTGCTGGGAACACGAAGCTTCACAAAATCCCTCCTTCACAAAAGGCTTCTTCTTCTCTCCCTCTCTCCCTCATCCTCCTGCGTCCTCTCCTGTTCAGGCGTTCCAGTACCCGTTCCCTCTACGGGGGCACGGCCCTATGAAAGTACACCCCCTTCCCCACACCGGAACATCTCCATCTGCTTACTGAGGGAGACACGTTTAGATCCATTTACATTTAGGTCTCCAGGTCATCATGCATAAGTATATATACTTTGTATATCATCTCTCCATCTGTTGAATTCCTGATGTAACATATGGGTGTACTGGAGGAGACAGTGTCTACCTTTCTCTCAACCTACCATGCCTTCCTTTACCTTAGCCATCAGCCTTACCTGCCTCAATCTGTATACTTTACCTTTCCTTGCCATACCGATCATCCTCACCTAGCTCAATTCCTCTTCCTCGCCTACCTGAATCTGTATACCTTACCTTACCTTAGGGGTCATCCTCACCTATCTCAATCTGTATACCTAACCTTAGCAATCATCCTCACCCACCTCAATCTGTATACCTTACCTTACCCATCACCCCTCTAGCCTATAACCAAAGCCCCACTGCTGCCTTCTTCCACACAGCCCAGCCGCCCCGCCCCGCCCCACCCCACCCAGCCTGACCCCGATGCTCACTTGGCGAGGGCTCCATCTGGGTCGGCCAGGTTGATGTGGGCCTGCGGGCCGAGCAATGAGTCCAGGTGAGCCGACACCAGCTGCTGCTTCAACTGGGCCGCCTGCTGGGCCAGCGCCACGGGGGTCAGACGCTCCTCGGCACTGCTCTCCCGCGTGGTCGCCTGAAGAGAGGAGGACACACACACACACACACACACACACACACACACACACTAATACATTAACAACATGCATAGTCATGGATACATGTATACATGCACGCAGAAACTAACAAACACACAGATTCCTATACACTCAGACATCCACTCCTATAGGCAGTTGGTGAAATCTGCGGAGTAATGCTGACAGTTGCGGTTTAGAATATTCCAGGCCAGTGCTGGGTTTGAATTCAGCCTGCGGGTACTGCCCTCCTACCGGGAAGGCATTGGAAACGGCACAAAAAGTGCAAGCGCTGCTGAAATCTATTAAAAGCCCTCGCTCTATTCAGAATTCTAAGAGGGCATTTCAGGAATATTAACATTTACCAAGAAGGAGGGGTTTTTTTTTATTCTTTTACAGTAACTGCTCTTTCAAAAGCTACTGTTCTGAGGCCACTAATTAACACGGCGCTGCATAGGTTTCCATCAGCGAGTGCGAGCGAGGCCTTAGACAGGCTGTATGGATGGCTGCTAGGCTAGGCAGCGGCGTCCTGACCTGGATGCTGTCCACCTCCTGAGTCAGCTCCTGAATCTCATTGAGCAGCCGCTGATACTTCTGCTGAGGAGTCTCCTTCACCCCGCAGCCCTCGGCCAACTGAGAGAGAGAGAGAGAGAGAGAGAAAATGAGAATGAAACAGGAGTGAAGAAGAGCGAGGGGGTGAGAGGGAGGACAAGAGGCAGACAGAAAGAAGAGACAGACCGAGAAAGGGACAGAGAAGAACGAGAACAGGAGAAAGAAGGAAAGAGGTGTGGAGAGAGGGACAGACACACAGAGACAGAAAGAGTATAACAGGTAGGGGGAGCAAGAGAGAATGGAGAGATTGAGAAGGGAGCAAAAAAGCAAAAGGGGTCGAGGTGAGTGCAAGAAAAGGACAAGGCACAGGGAATGGCCAGTCATGGGCACAAGAATGAACATGAATGCAACAGTGTGAAAACCATGGAGGAGGATGCAAAGGGAGATATGACAGACATGTCTAGTTAGGTTTATGTTTATGCAATTTAGCAGACACTTTTGTCCAAAGTGACTTACAAATAGAACAATATAACAGTACACAGTTGTAGAGACTAGTCAACTGTAATTAGTTGGAGGAGGCAAAGAAACTGCCCCAAGATGATCACAAATGCACATTCACAGTACATTCATAGAACACTACTTAACCAGCCACCTTAACCAAAATGAACACTAAACTTGGCTGTGAGAGCACACACATGCTCAAACCCTCATGGAAGCACATGCTGTTTGCAGATAGCTCCCAGGGATCCTCCCCACTTGTAATAACTCAATAATGAGTTGAGATGTTAGCGGGGGGCCTGTTTAAATGGGACAGTGCTGCTGTGGAGCCTGCTGGGAACCGGTGCGGTGCGGTGCAGAGCAGGGAATACTCACAATCTCGTACTCTCCAGACTCGTAGCCCACTCGCCGGTTCTTCGTGATGCGGTCAGAGAAGTCTGCAGGGACGAGGGGGAAACATCACAGGCATGTAAGCGTTGATGTTTGGATGGGTTTTTGTGTGTATCCACACAGGCTCTCATTCAAAGCCAGTGCTGGCACAAGGGGAAAGGCTCCCTGGCGATGGAACGCCTTGTTTTTGTAATTTTTTCAGCTGACTCACAGGAATGCATTTAGGAATAACATTTGACAAACGTTACCGTTCGACTTCAAACTGAGAGCGAATGAGGAAGTTTTAGCACTGACCCAGGCCCTTGGTGCTGACGCGCTTGTCCTTGAACTTGTCGTAGGATGCATTGGGGTTGACCACGATGCGCTCCACACTGTCGCTGCATAACTCCTCCTGTTGTGAATGCACATACTGAGGTCAGACATAAGCAAACACACATGCACACACACATACAAACACACACACACACACACAAACTCTGCTCACCTCATCACTGTTTGGATTACACACACACACGAACACAAACACAAACACACACATAAACACAAACACACAAATAAATACATGCACACGTAGACGCTCATGTCCTGGCCACTACACGTAACTGTGGAGGCTTACAGGAGATGAGGTCACTCAGTTCTGGTTCTGAAGGACCATAGTTGGACACAGCTGGACCAGCGGTTCTAATACCTCAGAAATAATGTTGCTAAATAGTGATAAAGATGACTATGCAAAGGCCTTTAGTAGGACGGTCCTTCAAAATCAGGACTGTGTCATATAAAACAAATAAATAAAAAATAAAAGGTTGAAGTGATTGTGGTTGAATTTTGATCAGTTGATTTATTTCCTTTATTTTCACACGTTGTAATTTTTTCCTTCACCCTGAAACCCACAGACATTCAGACACACATTTCATGTTCATGCCGCCATCAGTCATTCACTCTCTCACATTCCAACAATCACCACGGGAAGGAGGTGACAGTCTGACAGGGACTGAGCGACACACAATCCAAGCAACAGATACTCCAGCAGCCCAGCTCCGTCAGAAGCACACACGCACAGGCCACACAACCACCAGGAGAATGATCCCGCTGCTGATATACTGTGTTGGATATCTTACGAGAGGACTCATTCTGTTCTACACGCAGACAAGGGTGTTCTAGACTAGACTTTTAGGCTATGGTTACAGGGGAGGCAGGCTAGAGAAGGCCTAAGTTACAGCATTCTCTAGGGGAGTAAGGGAAGCTGTGGTTGACAGTTGAACACTTGGGGGTGTTACTTTGCCTACATCCTGTTTCAGTTTCAGCTAAAGCTTAGTAAGGTCCGCGGGGGGGAAAGGGCAGCAAGCAACATCAACAAAGCTGACCAACAACAAAGACACAAACACAGATACGCACGCACGTACGCACACACACACATATATATATACACAAATCAATGGACAACCACAGGGAAAACACAGCTTTAGAGAAGTTAAGTGTTAGGGGAGGGGGAAAGATCAGGTACACTCTTACCAGCTCCTTAGGTTCCCAAAGAGAGTTAGAGAAAAAAAAAGAGAGAAAGAAGAGAGAGAAAGGAGAGAGAGAGAGGAAAGAGAAAGAGGGAGAGAGAAACACAGATTAATGTGGTTATCACATGCCATGCACAAACAGGAGCTGCTGGCTAGAGAGAGGAGAAAGGGGCAGTTGTTCTCCGAGCACGGCCCCGGCCTCAAGACACTGTGGGCGTACAGTCAGCGAGGGGGTGTTGAGAGGGATGGGGGGGGGGGGGGCATCAGGCCTCCTCCACCTTTCCTCCAGCCTTTAGGGAGGACGCCTGTGTGTGTGAGATGTGCTCCGATGATGTGCTGATTCTGCACGGGCTGCCTTGACAGTCGAGCGGGCACTGCCAGCGGTGTTCGGGGGCATGTGCGTGTAATGTAGCGTGGCTAAGTGTCCTCTCCAGATTCAGCTGGGCACTGCACTATAGGGGCTTCCAGGAGGAAGCGCAGCAGATCCCCTCAGACTGGAGGGGGGCTGGATGGGGTTGGAGGTTCAGTCAGCAACAAAAAACAAACAGCCGAGCTCAGGGGCTACATGAGAATAAACAAGAGGGCCGCAATTATAACCACCTTCTGCAGACCGTCACGGGCGGGGGTTAGCCTTCTCACCACCGAATTTTCTGCATTCCCTTGCAATTCTCTAGCATACCCCCTTCTCATTGCACTTTTGCAGGCCTTTGCAAAACTGCAACCATATTAGCCCAGAAGGAATGCAAAGAGTATTCAAAAGAGAAGTTCACAGGGTGGTCTCTCAGGAGCACTTCTGGGGGTTGAGGGTAATAGTCAAACGGACGGGATTGCCATGTGACGATGCCGGGCGTGTGGGGTAAACTCGGCCCCAGTCTCTCGCCTCAAACACGTCTGCAGCTGTGGGGCAGGGCTAACCCCCCCCCCCCCCCCCCCCCCAACCTCCCTCCATCTCTTTCAAGTCTGAGGGGATCAAAGGAGCGGCGCGGCATGGCCGGGCTGGCTTAAGATCAGCGTCAGTGCAGGTGTTAAAACATATGGAGCGCTAGTGTGTGAGTGGAGGGAGCAGGAGGCTGTTAGTAAAGAGACTACGAGGACACACACATACACACAAACACACACACAGTCAGCAGCATGCACACACCTTCTCGCACACACACATAAACACACACACTTCACTCACACTCTCTCTCTCACACACACACTTCACGCACACTCTCTCTCTCACAAGCCCCTTTCACATTCGCCGAATTTAACGCTAAATCAGCCGAATTTAACGTTAAGGCTGTTCCTTTCACATTGACGACACGGGGTGGGGAGTCAACCCGCCTCGGCAATCCAACCCGTCTCGGGGGGTAGTATCAGAGCCGAGCCGTGTTGAATATGAAAGGAACAGAGGTCAACCCCGCTATTAGGGGTGTGTGACTGATGACGTATTTGGCCAGGCAGGAGGTTAAAATACAGGAAACACACAAGAGACTAGGAAAACTTTAGCTGCTGTGTCCATAGATATATGTGTGTCCAACAATCACGTTTTTTTATGCTGAGAGTGCCCTGAACCTCCTTTTCTCAGAACTTCGGTCAAGTGTTTATTGTTGCTAGGTTACCAAAACCGTCTGCTGCCAGCAGCCAGCACGTATTTTTTGAAAGTTTGCCTAATGATAGCTAGAGGCGGCAGGAGAGAGAGGCCTAGGCAAGCGGCCGCAAGGGAGGCCCTGCCCACTGTGCACTGTGCACTGTGCCCTGTGCGGGTATATGGCTACGCCTGGGTCCTGCCAGGTCCTCCTGTGGCCACAGTGTGATAGTTGCACCCTCTGGTACTACGCAGAGTGTGTAAGCATCAGTGTGGTACTGTGTGGCATGCCATACATAGGTAGTTTGTACTCAATTGTGTTGTACATGTTCTGGTCTTACAAGGACATTAAAATGTTACATGCTACATTGGCTTTATTACTCTGCTCAGGCACCTGACCGGTTGCCTTCAGGCATCGATTTTCTATGTTCCCACCCACCCTCCCTCCCTAACCAACACCAGGTTGGACCTTGTCTAGTTGTCCAGGGGGTAGGTTGTTATCTTATTTGTATTAATTAATTCGATATTCATTCATGACCTATGTCTTTTGTAAATCCTTTGAAGGGTTAGAATATTTCTTAACTTCAGTCATGTCTACCTGAGTATTTCTGGCTGAAATTATATTATCTGATTGGTTCTTTCAAATCAGACTTCCATGCAATTTTTTTTAAAGCTTTATTAAATTTGTATACTATTTACTACATGCATTTACTCGCAAAACACAACAGGTTGTCAGCCTAAAATATGGTTATCATTTTAACTATGGTAGTCTTGTAATTAATATAGGCTACTCGTTATCAAATCATACCAAGTGCAGGCAGGCGCTTTTGGTAATAACGTTGCATGCGTGCCCAGACAAGGAAGTACTCACACGCGGTTTTGTTTTTATCGGGGGTTGTTTGTTGATTTCTAAGCAAGATAACTAAAAAACGTAAGGCTGGATTTCGGTGAAATGCTCAGTAATGACCCATTGAAGAAACAATTATATTTTGGGAGCGATCCGGATCACCGTTTGGATCCAGGAGGCGCTTGGTGGAGGTATGCGTTCACGGAGTGCTTTTGTTTTTTTAGTTCACCACAAATGTTATGTTCCTGGTCTTACATGGCTTTCTTGAAATTGCATTACTCACTACACGTGATGTACCTTTAGCTAGCTCTCCAAGATCATGCACTTTGCAATATTGTCTTTGATATAGCATTCATATTTAAAACGGCTCAATGAATGTCCATGTTGTGATGCGTATCATAGCCTACACTTTGAACCAGAGTTGTCCGAGCCGCATCCACATCTACTGAGGGTTCATAAACGAGTCACAGTTTCCGTTATAAGCACTAGATACACTTTGAAATTTAAATGAAATATTTAACTGCTGCACTAAGAATGAGTTGATGAGTTCCCATTTTTTTATTTCAAAAGTAACCGAGTTCAAAGTTGACAATTAGCCTGCAGGACGTAAACGTATCAGCCTAGGCTACTTGCCAGTATGGCTAGCTACATGTTGCCTAAATTTAACATGATCATAGTCACATAATTAAGAAACAAAACGCTTCATTGACTATGCAATCTTAATCAAATCAAATCTAGCAGCATTGAACAATGTAAAAGTCACGTCTGCGAAGTACGATGTTTGTTTAATTTAAGTCCAAAAGCAATGTACGGAACTCTGTTACTATTCCACGACCGTTGTGTACGGAACACTGTTACTGTCAACATACACAATATCGGGCTCTAATCTCAATAAATCGCTCATAGGATTGGTCACAGTTTTCAAAGGAACCCCAAAGAGGGCTTGTTTTGTTGATAAGATCCTCCTCTTTTGAATGATGTATACCAGAAGCGTATTGGTTATCATATCACTCAATCCTTCTGTGGTAAATGTAACAAAACGCCGAACCCGAGGGGGCAGAGTGTACGGAACACCGTGGACATGTTCTAACTAGCCAACGAGCTAACTGTCAGAGCAGAAGTTGTTCAGGACTCAGCACACTGAAATATGACTTCGACAGACAAAAGGACCTCATTTGGCATTCAAATAACATAACAAGTGGCCCGCCATCATTTGGAAGCTAAACCAGGTAGAACTAGCATGACAGTTGTGTTTATCAGTTTATCTCCGAGGTCCAAGGCATGCTTAACGTCATTGTTCACTCCCAAATTGCGTGTGACGTGCTGCTAGGCAACGCCTCCCATAACTCGCCTCTGAAACCGGCTTCAGACAACCCGGGACCAGAACACGTTTACCTTTCACATTGCGAAATCCCCTGAACCCGCTATTTCTTAAACGCTAATGTATCGTTTCTGAATGTGAAAGGGGCTACAGACACACACACACACACACAATATATAGGCCTATTGCTTATTTTCTGGGGTGAAAAGGGGACTATATCTAAATGAGGTGGTAAACAGAAAGCCTCAAACTAATGGAAAACATCTGCACTTGCTACATCTAGCCTGACACCGATAAACTACCCTCCACTGACTCTAGCACTTGTGCAGGGCAAATTTCAGACATTAATCACAGTCATATTGAAGAAATAAATTTAAAACACCATGATTTCAAAAATACATTAGAACAAAAAAATATTTTCTCCCAAAGCAAAAGATCACAAACCCATCAAATCACGTCAATCACCACTTCTACTCTAGAAATACTATTTTAAATTCATTAGAACACCCCAAGCAAAGAACAAAACACAAGACCAAAGATGTCTTTTTCAAATTGCTTTCATGAACCCATGCAAATACTGGACTTAACTGGGAAGAGAAATAGAACCTCTTACTTGCACAAACTAGAGTCCGAGGAGGAAGAGGAAGAGGAGGAGGAGGAGGAGGGGAGGACATGGGACACGGGGAGGAAGAACTCTATTAGGTGTTTTTAGTGTTTAGGATCAGGCAAACACGAGTTAGCAACGCAGAGCCATGCTGCGCTTCAGGAGGTGGGCTTCAAGTGCATAACCAACACTGTGACATTTATTAGGTTGCTTCATGAATGAAGTGACATTATACCACTGAACTGTTGTTGTAAAGGAAGCACTGTCTGCAGTGCTTGGCCCTCATTTGTTTGTTCCACTCAGTGATATTTTTTATCAAAGAGAAGACTTCGCTAGATTAACAAATGTATGGTCAGAGCATGTTAAAAGCACAATAGGCCGTTTCACCTTTGCTGTCTTGTGACCGTGACATGAGACTACAAACCATAACAAACCAACCAACTCAGGCTACAGAAGGGTGGAGAGGTCAGCCCTAATCCACTGGTGCGGAGATCCCGACATAACAAACTGGCCTCCATTGCTCTCCATGCCTCCAGTAGGGTTTGATCTGGCTGGCTGGTTTGTGGTTTAAACTCATGCATCATGTGACAGGGACAACTCAGATAAAGAGGTCTACTCTATGCTTGGACTGCAACAGCTATAATGTCACTTTCAAAGCTGAATTCATAATCACACAGCATTCAATGAAACAGGGCAATGACTACAACTCTGAAATCACACGGATCAATACTCCAGATTAACACAGAACATGAATGATAAATCTGTGTCAAACCATAGTAATGACTGATGTAATCTGATGGATTCACTTAGAGATAATAATAAATACAAATCTGTGTGTTCGTCTGTCACTTACCGACTCAAATTGGGCCTGGTCATCCTCAGGTAGGTCACTGGTCTCATAGACATCAGGCTCATTGAAGGCCTGTAGGCACATTTAGTTATTACTCAAACAGGAATCAGGAGAGACTAGGGGAAATAGGCTATGAGAGCTCTTTAGAGTCAGTCTGGTGACTACAGTGTGTCTGGAACAGTTAAAAAAAAACAAGAAGGCAATGAAAAGCACATCAACTATGAGGGTGTGTATTGACATCCAGATAAGAATATAACGTAGCCTAAGAGGCTTAAACTCTTCATTATGATTTAACACAGTGAAGTTGGTTCTATATTCATATAGAACATTAAACGTTAAGGGCTACATAACTGACCAGATGGCAGTCTCGCCACTGGGTTTATGTGTTTATTTTAATACACTGGCCAACGCCCTGAAACAGTTGTTCCGCAACGGGTTACTGCGCATCAAAGTTCAACATTTCCCAGTGATGTCAAGTTGGCGTACAATTAGATCGTTTGAAGGTATTACACTATACCTCATCTTAAACTTGTGCTGCTTCATTACCACTAGCCCGCATAACGTTACATTCTTTCCGAGTCAACCACGTATGCCAGTCACATCAGCTGACTTCAGTTCAAGCTAACTAGCATCCTTTGCATGTTCATCAGTGTTCGCTATAGCATTCTTCCTAACTAGAACTAGAAAACACCGATGTAATTGCATTCTGTTCCAGAAATATCGACCACATCCAAATGTCCCACATGCTTACATTAACACCCGTTGAATCCCTGTACAAATTGTAGAGCCGGCTCAAGCCTATGGTAGTGAGTTAGCAATCTCCCCCGGCGAAGGTGTGTAACGCTAACCCAATGCTAACGTTATCTTGGATGTAACTTTAAACCTGATACTGTGATTTGCAATTCATTGTCTTATAACCAGTTCCACCTGACCACTGGGGTTTTAAAACATCATTAACATATTATAAAGTATGAACAGCTAGCTGGCTAGCTAACGAGCTAAGACTTAAAAGCGTACAACAACGGTAGTAGTATTTTATTGTTATTGTCTTAGCCTTGGCTAACGAGCTAGGTCAAATAGCTAACGGTAGCTTATTAGCCTCAAACCATACTTACGATGCCTGGTAAATTGGCGTATTTGGGATCAGCCATCGCAGCGCCACAAGATGCAAGTGGTTTCTTACTTGATATCTAATTGTATATACTGTATTTAGGTAAACGGGTTGTATGAAGCCGTAACACGTAAAGTAGCCCTGACTAAAAATGACAACCACTTTGCTGTGGTGGGTAGATTAGGCCGCTCCTTTTGACAGTTCGGATGGTTGCAAGCCTGAACAATCGCGATACTTTACGGGATGATGTCGTCAAGAATGATGTAATGTAATGTGATTGTAGGGATTTATTATACTTTTATTATAAGGGAGAAAAGGGCCTTTCAAAAGATACACTGCAACCATTCATTAGTTTATTTTAAGTGGTTTAATTACTGTTTAATTAACCACTTATAACATATTAAGAATATATTCAATGGGTTATGGATGAATAGTTTGGTGTAGCCTACAGGACATTGTTATTATAAAGGCAATAGGCTACAGGATTAGCCTATATCTCGACAACGTAAAATGTTGCACACCTATGAAATAAACGTAATCATAAAGTAGTAGTGGACTTTATGATTTATTAATTGTAGGCCTATCTAAATCTGTTAAAATAACTTAAAAACACATGATGTTACCAAATAAACAATTAACAACCCTAATCAGATATGTAACTTGTCCTTTATAAAGTCTCGGACAGGGCACAATTGTCCAAGCTATTTAACTAGAAAGTATAGGCCTAGGCCTACTCCAGTTTAGTTGCATATCATGAATTCTTTAATTACGTTTTTAATTATGTATCCGTTTAAGTTTATTGGCCTTCCTCATGAAAAAAAAACATAGTCATAGGCTAGCGTACAGAAAATGCCTATTAAACAACGCCTTGTCTAACCTTATATCAGCTCAGTGGTGCTGATGCGAGCAGAGCAGGCCTACCACTTTAATGATGCTGTGGTGCACAACAGAGACCCCGCCCCACGCCACTTATAGACCAGCCTGATGCTTGTTCTGCAAAGCGTGCCTCGCCATCCTTGCGGCGTCTCGTCGTTATCCAACAAGACCGGTTTGGAATACACGAAATTTATCCCGAAAACAATTATACGCAGTATCGAATAGACAGACGTAATACAGATCCATTCAAAGACTACCTCGCCGTTAGGAAACAAAGCATATTGACATCGAGTTCCAGTGGCACTTCACTTGCGTTGGGTAAAGCTGTTCAAATGTGATTTCCATCAAAGAGGTGTAGCCTATCCAAGGTTAGATTAATCCAAATTTCGAAACATTGCTTTGTCATATATAGCCTATTTGCCATCTACAGTGGCAGATTTGCTTTTGTGTTGTTACTCGTCAATAGCCTACCTGGCTACAACGCATCAACGCATTTTGGATTTGTCAATAGAATAGGCTACGCCAAGAGGACGCTTTGCAGTAAAGGCCTGCTCTCGTTGTAATAATATCGGGATAACAATCCACTCGTTTAAAAGTAGTTCTTCAAACATCTAACAAGCGCCACCATTAATATCAGACACAATGGCTGATGCTAGCACGGAATGCAACATCAAGGTGTTATGTCGTTTTCGTCCTCTGAATCAATCTGAAATCAACCGCGGAGACAAATTCATCCCTAAATTCCAAGGTGATGATAGCGTGAGCGTTGGGGTAAGTTTAACAATCATTTTCTGGTTGTAGCATCCATTTTGATGGCGTGTTTACCATCTCGCCCTGAGGGTGACGCAGAGGTTATCCCTGAAAGAATGACAGTTCTATTTATGTCCTCAGCATCATTTATTGTACCTGTCTTGTGTTTTTATTGCCACTGGTGTCTCAATATGTGTGGAATTTACTGGAATATAGTCATGAGTAGACTAACGAATTGGCTATCCTCATCACAACTCCTCTGAGTTACACCTTTAGGTTCTGAAAAACATGTCAACAATCCCTCAGACTGAATGCCTTCATTTATATATTTTGAATGTAAAAAATACAAAGTAGCCTAATCTTCAAAACACGTTTGTCATGTAGGCCTAACCAATGAGGGTGGGACATTCTATATTATATCAGCCAGGCCAAAGTGCTTGTTCACCCAGCAGGCGGAGCAAGACTGGTTATTGATTTTTTTTTTTTTTTCCAAATGGTTTCGGACAACATTATGCCAGGCCACCATCTTTAAATCATCAAAGGTGACTTGGCATCTTACTTCTGGCTGACCTGCCCCATTACAGCATCTTACCTAAAATGTAAGCTCTGACAAAACAGATCCCGTAACCTCCCTCCTCTCTTTTCAATGTCATCATGATAAGAATGACATTTGTTGTCTATCAAAGACAGCTAACACCTGAAACAGCAGATACCTATATTTGAAATAAGTCCTAGCTGTTGCTGCAGTTGAATTGTGTTGTTAGACATGGATCATTGGGGCTTGCTTGGAATGCATGTTTACAGAATGTGCTACCTGTTCTCTTGGGGCAGACTGTGATTAGAGGCCAAGGTTTGCAAACCCATTAGCAGTTTATGATGATTCAAGATTTTTCTTCATCCGATGGAGTATGAAACGACTATTGATTGACATCAACCAAAAGTCCTGTAAGCATTGTAAAAATGTCATGGTTTATTAATGAACATTATTCGTATTACTTTTACTACCTATATTGTTCATTTTCCTCTACTTATTCTCTCATTTTGCACTCTCTATTAGAATAGGCTTCACGTTACAGTATTTGAGCATGGAAGAATGATAGTCACATATTTGAATTATTTCAAGGCAGATGTTTATTTGAATATATATTCTTATTTTACATTATATACAATGAAAAGTAAAATCAAACAAAGTTACTTTCACAAGCCCACTCTATGTGTTAACACATGAACACTGGGTTTGTTCTCAAACTCCCAAGATAACTGGCAACAGTGACCACAGCAACCAGAGGAAGATGGATTACTGGGGTCTGGTCCTCTTCCTCTGCCGAGAGCATCAACCAGAGAACAAAGGAGAGGACACTCCTATTACAAAGCATAAGGGGACAGACCACAGAGGTCACCCTGACAACATTGAGCGTAGATACAGTACCTAAGGAATGGAGTTAGCATCGATGCTTCAGCACCCAGGGGTAGTCATTTGGTGTGGAAAGAGCCAGAAGAGCTTTAAGTATTATGAGAGTGTTGATGAGGGCCTCTGAGTCACTGTGGTGGCGGCTTCTGACCAAGATGATGCTCCACGGTTGTGGGAAGGTATTGATTTTCATATCAAGCGGAAGATGAAGAAACCGACACAGTTTGGGATTAAACCAATGCTCCACACGCACTCTCTCATCTTTCTGTGTCTGTTTCTTGATCTATCTCCCTGTCCCTGCCCCTCCCCTATACCTCTCTCTGTCTGTGGCCCACCCACACCCATCCAATCTCACACTTTCTTCACAGGTAGTAACCCAAGGGCACATAGGTTTTTCATTAGCAAAATGGCATCAGAGATCTAGTGATAGATGTGCCTGTGTGGGTTTGCATGTCTGTCAGCCTTCTTGGAAGGGCAGCTGGCACATATCCCTGTCAGATTTATCTCTGGGTTTGCGCCTCCTCGGCTTAAGGGTCTGTCAGTTACAACGGGCCAGTTCGTGGAGGTCAGATTTCATGTGCTCTGGGAGAATGAGTCGGCTGTTTTCATTCCAAACAGGTAGACTTTCGGCTCAGTAAAATGACAGGATTTCATATGACAAGACTGGGATTCTTGGCAGGCGGTGCAACTGGGCTATGAACAGTTGAAACGTTATGGACATGTTTTGGTCTCCTTTTCCCTGACAGCACCCTTTTAGTTGTGTGATTTGGGCTCCAGATTGTTCCGTAGCTGTGTCAGCTTGGAGTTAGCCCCAGGACCCCTGCAGGTGGCAGTGGCAGGGATAGCCGGGGGTGGGGGAGCCAGTGGGTGGTGTTGGTTGATGTCGCCATTGTTCAGGCCTGTGGTGTTGGCTAAGATGAGTTGTCCCTGTTTTGAATAGAATGACAGTATTTCCTTTTTTACAGTCCAGTTTGCTGTTCTGGTTTGTCCTTACAAGAAACACAGACGTATTAATCATCTGGTCAAAGCTATAAATACATCTGATCTCCCCGGATGTTAGCAAGCAGGATTTTGTTTGTGTGTGTGTGTGTGTGTGTGTGTGTGTGTGTGTGTGTCTGTGACTCTGTGTGTCTGTGTGTCTGCGTGTCTGTGTGTGTCTGTGTGTGTGTTTCTGTTCAGATCATATACTAAAATGTTTGGAGATAAAAAAAAAAAAAACTGGTTACCTATGTGAGATGTGTGTGTATGTATGTTTGTGTATATTAATCCCCACTCACCAATCAATGTAACCAAAAACGATTTACATGCACATCAACACCCGTGTCCTTGACTTGATTTACTGCGGGGAAATACAGCTTGCGCTTGTGGATGTAGCCCAAGGCTGCTCAGTCCCTTGTCAATGGCTTCAGGTTTCATCATTTCAAGATGAAATATAAATGTTGACAGAAATCTTTACAGAAAAAAAAACCCCATTCTGACAGGAGTCAATCTAGGAACACCGAAAGCCTGTGCATTTTCCATCAAGGCCCTGTCTATCTTTTACTTGCACAAGGTTTCTTTGACACAGCATTCATAATACTTTGAAAATAGAATTAATTGTCGATCTAATTTTCCCTCATTATCATGATCAGTTTTTTCTTTTTAAAACAAAGAATTAAGTTCTGAGCATGCAGCCGTAAGCTGAAATCGAGTGAGTCATTGTAATATCCCATCAACAAACATGAGGTAATTCAGCCCTGAAAGACTCTGCAATCAATTCCCACAATTGACGACGCCACAGGCAGCACAAGCAAATGGGGATCAGTCACCATGAGGTTGATTAATGGACGCATGTCCGGAGAGTCCGGAGCAAAATGGCCAGTTACTTGTGAGCATTCAATGGCTTTCACCATCTTAAACAAAATTGCTTGAAGGGAGAAACGTATCCCTGCAGGTAATTCCAAAGTGCAATCTCACTGCTGCAGAGACCTTATCCATCACTATGAGTCATCAAGTCATCCTGGGTACAAAGTCTTATTAAAGTGGATAGGCTAAATGATAATGAGGGTTGACCTATAGGGCAGGAGAGAGAGAGAGACAGAGAGAGAGAAAGAAAGATAGAGATTCCCAGGTCTGAGAAAAGAGTGAAAGAATTCTGTTTGTTTTTAATCTTTTACTCTGGCGGCTCTGTGTGGGGTTTAGCAGATTACATCCAGTTACTGGTACGGGTGCCTCGGGGTTGGTCCTTCTGTTCCCATAGTTCAGTCTGTGGCCTCGCAAGGATGCTAGAGATACAGTACCACAGCTGATGTTGACTGAGCCAAACTGTAGATGCAATCTGGTGTCACTTATTGAGGGGGCTGGGACTGATCCTCCTCTCTGTACTGTATTTAACTTTCACTGCCGTAGCTGTACTGCATGTGAGAAGCTGATGTGTTCCCCCGAGAAACTATTAAGGATCACTCCCCAGGTTTTGAGGGAATAAATTAAACCGAGAATAAAGTATGCAGACACCTTGTCCTCAAACATAGCCTTCGTTTCACATTTGAATGTGGTCCCTGTATAATTCTTAATGCAAAGGACTCTACTGCATTCAGAAGGCTGAGGCTGTCATTAGCAGAGGTTTCTTTGCTTAGTCTATGGTGTGGTGGGGCAGTTAGCCATGCACATGCACACACACGTGCACGAGACTCCAGCACGCATGCTTGAGCACAACACACATCTGAAAAAGAGAAAAGCTTCAGGGCCTCTGACTACCACTCGCTTATCTTGACTCATGAGTTTTTTTTCCTATTCCTTTTTTTCCATCTCAATCTATTATCCCCTCCATTTTTAATCCGTTTTTGAACGGGGCAAGATTCGGTTAAGTCATACCGACAGATGCTCCTTGATGCCATCACAGACTGTAAATATTGTATTTTAACTTAATAATTCAATCTTCAGTATTGAAGTAGACTGATATTTTATCTTACAGCTTACTGTAAGTTCATCTTGCACTTGTACTCCTTTTGCCCTTGAGACTTATTTATCCCTCACAATTAATTCTGTTACTTTGAAAATGGTAGGCTGGCCTAATAAATGTGCGTATTAATTGTAATATCAGGCACCTATTGCTGGTGACTGCCTCTGCTGTTGATTTGATGCTGTTGTTAAGACAATCACCAAAGGCAGTGATGGTTGGTAGCCATAAGATGCCAGGCACCTCAGTGTGTAATCATTAGCCAGGCAAATACTGAGTCACAGCAATGACTTCAGCCATGGTGCCTCAGCATCTGCTAGGTATTAACTCACCACGCTTTCCTCCACACTCTGCTGGTCACTCTGCTGGGAGTGGAGCCTGTATCTGTGTCCCCCCATCTCCCCCCTCCACTTAAATAATTTCCAATGAGAATCCATTACTGGGCGAGTCAGCCTGGACCTTCTGGGAATGGGCAGTGCAAGATTTCAGTCTATAGCTTCCATTATGGCGGATGGAAAGATTGTCAGGGAGAAGCCTTGGCCTGTATTGACTCACAGTCACAAATCTGTTGTGTGCTCTGTACTGTGTGTGTGTGTGTGTGTGTGTGCGCGCGCGCATGTATGTGTGTGTGTTTGCGTATGTGTATGTGAGTGTATGTATGTGTCTTGGTGTATGTTAATCTTGTTACACCAGCAGGGAACGCCTTAGCATTTCCTGAAACATGTGTATGGCGTTTCCGTCATGTGAAATGGCTGTTTGATGATGGCTGTGGCTGCCGCTATAGCATGAGCCTCGTTTGCGGCTCATTGGCTTCCTGTCCAAGTAAGATAAAGTGAGTGGAGGTGTGCAGGGCCATTTGAAACACATTCATTTGTTTGCATGCTGCAGCAGCATCGCTCAATGTTTACGCATGTTTGCCATTCTTTTTTCTTTTTTTTCATTCAGCATTCTACTCACTCACACTCGCTCGTAGTCTCTCCGGGGGAATTTTTTTTCCTAATTGAATATCCAGTACACCAAAAGTCAATACTCCTTCTTGAGCGCCTTTTTCGCTTAAAGCTCAGTCCGGCTCCCTGTCTCAATTTCCCCCCAAGACAGAAACAGATCTCCAGTAACAGCTTTCTCCCTCTCTATCTTGTTGCTATACGCGATCCCTCTTGTCCTCCTCCTTCCTCCACTGGATTACATCAGGCGGCCGGCGTCTCATCCTGTCATCTTTGTAATGAATGCAGGTTTTAAGGCTGAAACACCAACACCTGCCAAAAAAAAGCCCCTCCCAGTCCCAGGCCTTCCCTGTTGCAAACGAGCATGAATGGAAGATTTGTTTTCCACAAAGGCTGAGTTCTGGCGATCGCAAGGACCGTCCTGCTTTAGTTGATCCGTGTCCAGATTGCCGCCAGATGAACACATTCCGGCTCCGTGTGGAGGCCTACAAACTGCCCACTCACTGACAGCTGATGGCAGGCATGAGGGGGCCGGGAGATGGAGGATGAGCGCGTGGTAGAGGGCTGGAGCCGTAGTGCGGGGGACCACTTCCACTCTCGCACGGCTAATGGGGCCTCCCTCGGTGGGGATGGAGATAGATGGCTCGCCCTGGTGCTCCAGTCTTGGGTTAATAATTGTGTCCTCCTGGCAGGGCGGTGTCTAGGCTAGTGTTTACAATGTGTTCTCGCTCTCTCTTCCTCCCTCTCTCTTTCTCTCTCTCTCTCTCTCTCTTTCTCGCACACATACATACAGTACATGTCTCTCACACACACCTTCATCCTCTCTTCCTCACTCTCTTTCTCTCTCACACATCTCTCTCTCACACACACACATACACACTCCCTCTCTCTCTCTATTCCCCTCTCTCTCTCTCTCTGTTGCTCTTTCCATCTGTCTCTCACTGTCTGTATCTGTCGTTCCTATCTCCATCCCTTCATTCTGTCCTATGTATTTCATTTGATGTTGTTTTTCTCTCTGGCTGTCTGTCATGTTGTCTTCCCTCCCCCTCCCAGTGGAAGACACACTGTGATATCCCTGCAGTGGAAAAAGCCTTGAGAATGGCCTCATCTGTTATTTTGTGCTCACCCTCCCCTTCTTATGCTGTCTCTTCCTCCACTCTCTCTCTCTCTCTCTCTCTCTCTCTTTCTCTCTCTCCTCCAGCCTCTCTCATGCTCTCTCTTTCTCTCATCCACAACCTTTCTGCCAGAGCATAGCCTTTTTTTTATCGACCCTTTTCCATTTTCCTCTGTTCTATCAACAAAAAAGTGGTGTTTTTTTATGTTTTCTTTGTCACCTTCACCAGCTGAAATTCACCCACCCGTGCACCCAGCCCTCCTGGGCCCACCCCACCGCCTCTCTCTCTCTTTCTCTCAGTCTCCCTCTCTTTCTCTCTCTCTCTCTCTCTCTCTATCTCTCTATCTCTCTCTCTCTCCGTCTCTCTTCTCTCTCTCACACAGCCAATGAATTATGCAGGGCGCTCCAGTTTGATGGAAAGCTAATTGCTCTACTTCTTGTAGGGCCGGGGAGAGGAAAATCCTCTTTGTCTGTTTGGGCTGCCTGGCTTGCCGTAGAGGAAAGCGTTAAGCAAGGAGACGAGCAGAGCAGCGAGGAAAGACGAGGGGAGGGGAGGGGAGAGAGAGAGAGAGAGAGAGAGAGAGAGAGAGAGAAAGAGAGAGAGAGAGATTCGCTCTCCTCTCCATTTCCAAAGCCTGTGATGGCTGTTGCTTTAAAAAAGCAGAATCCCTAATCCTCTTACATATCAATCTGCTTTTTCTCATTTGATTATTTATTTATCTCCATTTATTTATTTCTGTTTGACTCTCCCTCTCACAATCACAGAGCTGCTGAGCCATTGTGACACGAGGAGATGAAATGCAAAGGAGCATGCAGAGGAGGAGGGAAAGAGCAAGGGATGGAGGAGAGAGAGGGGAAAGAGGGAGAGAGAAGGGAAGGGAGAGAGAACAGGCTGGCTGCTGGTTCTGCAGCAGGCTTTGCTGCTCTGCCTACAGATGCGTGGCCAACCTCTGCTCCTCTCCACTCAGCCAGTGTAAAAGCCCCTCTGTCCTCGGCCGGGGCTACACAGCACAGCACATCATTGGGGCTATTCATTTACATTCATCTCCGGCTCCCCTTTTCATCTCCTCCCCCTGTACTCCTCCTTTTCCCTCCTCCTCCTTTTCCTCCTCTTCCTGTTCCGTCTCTTCTTTGCTCTGGTTGTCCCTCTCTCACCATCCGGTCTGTGGCCGTGCTCCGGCACCCCCTCCCTCTTAAATCTTCTCCTCCTCACAAAGGACTGAAGGGCCTGGCAGACTGCTAATGGGATGTGGGTGTAAAGAACAGGACAGACGTACCACACGCGCACACATGGGCACACACACACACACATAAACACAGAGAGACACAGACACACATACACTCACACACACATAGAGAGACACAGGACACATGCACACAAATATCTTATCAAACCCAGACAGGGCACTTCACTCTGACTTTCCTAATCTTGCTTTTTCGGTCGTTCTTAAACACACACACACACACACACACACACACACACACACACACACACACACACACACACACACATACACACACACACACTCACACACTACACACACACACACCACATGGCCACACACACACACACACACACACACACACACACACACACACACACACACACACACACACACACACACACAGAGAGAGACAGACACAGGAGTCCAGATCCTTTGGGATGAGCTGTACTGCAGAGGAGTCCTTTGTGGCCATTCTGTTTGTCTGCTACATCCGCATTATCACATTTCTGCAGCGGGGCTCTACATTAACACTCTCACTCAGTGCCAGTGGACACACACACACACACACTCACACACATATGCAGGCACACGTACACGTGCACACACACATGCACACACACACACATGCAGACACAACTACACACATACACCCACACACACACACACACAGACACACACACAGACACACACACACACACACACACACACACACACATACACACACACACACACACACACACACACACACACACACACACACACATAAAGACACATGCACATGTATGCATTGCACACTCACACACACACACACACACACACACACACATGCACACTCGCACACACACACACACACACCACTGGCACAGCAGCACTGTAAGCCCACTTACATAACCCTTTCAGCTCATTTGCTCTGAAATGAGGCCCATATCACGGCGCTGTGCTCCGTGTGTGCAGTTCAGCATGCATAATCAGCATATAAGCTGCTCTTTAAACCAGCCTCGCAAACACACTGGCGCACACGTCCTGGTAAACATATGAGGGCTTTCTTTCTTGGGGAGGGAGGAGGGGGGGGGGGCCTTATGGGGCCCAATCAGAGGTTTTTATTCCTCTTTAGTCTGGTGTCTCCTTTCATCTCCCCCTGACTTTGGGCTGTGTGTTTATTTGAAAATGTATGCATGTGTTTCTCTTGTGTTTTTGGGCACAACTGGACAGTCAAGAGTGTGTGTGCTGTGTGCATGCATTCATTATTCAGCGTCTATGATCCTAAAAGCTAGAGGCTAGGGGAGAGGAACACAGCGACAGAGAGAGAGAGAGAGAGAGAGAGAGAGAGAGAGAAAGAGAGGGAGGGAGAGAGAGAGAGGGAGGGAGGGAGAGAGGGAGGGAGAGCAAAGAGCATGGAGGAGAGGGAAAATAGGCTCTAATTAACGCAGGCCTGCTGCCGGAGCCCCCGCTGTGGTGTGTGTGTTGGGTGGGTTTGGGGCATCAACATGTCTGTCTCCTCCTTTATCATGGAGATTCTCCGTGGCTCCCTCCATTTTGTTCTGCCTGCTGTTGCTTGATTGAATCAGGAAAGCCAGGCCGGAGCAGAGCGGCCATTAACCCCCTCCTCCTCCTCTGTCTCTATCCCTCCATCTCTCCATCCCTTCATCTTTTGAACTCTTCCTCCTCCGCTCCCTCTGTCTCGGCTGCCTGTCATCCTCTATTTATATCCCTCCATCATCCCTCCATTCATCCCCCTATCACATGCAGTCTCTCTCCTTGGCTCCCTCTTTCTCAGCTGCCTTTCAGCCTCTGTCTCCATCCATCTATCCTTCCATCCATCCCTCCATCTTTTGCACTCTTCCTCCTCCGCTCCCTCTGTCTGGGCTGTCTGTCATCCTCTGCTTCTATCCCTCTTTCTATCCCTCCATCCTGTGCATTCTTCCTCCCGCATTCCCTCTGTCCTCTCTGTATCCTTGGAGCTGCGCTGATCATTCTTATGGCTCCATCAGTGGCTTCAAGTGGGTCCCTCCCGGTGACTCATTGGATGACCTTTACCAGCAAAGCACTCGTGTCATAGAGAGAGTGATGAGCACACTCATCTGACCAATGATCACACACACACACACACAATCAAACACACACACACACACACACACACACACACACACACACACACACACACACACACACACAGGCATGGAATAGAACGGTTGTGCAGTGTGTGTTATAGGCAGTATTGTGTTGTCAGTAGTATGTGTAATATTGGTCAATGGAGCGCAGAGTCTGTTCTGTTGTGTACTCTCTATTTTGGTTTGTCTTTAGTTTTTATTTACTTCTTAAGGTCATTATGTTCCAGTTTTGCAGCGATGTGTAATCCCTTTGGACATGTCTGAAACTGATGATGAATACTGTCTCTAAATACTGTCCCAGGCAAACACATGCATATTCACGATGGTCCACTCAACTGACCACATTTGAGAGAGAGAGAGAGAGAGAGAAAATGAGATTTGAATATGTCAACAGCTGCCTAAAGGGACTATAGTGGGCTGTGGAATAACAGTGTGTTTTGTTTGTTTTGTGTTTTGCTCCTGTCCAGGGCAAGTCCTACGTGTTTGACCGCGTGTTTCCCACCAACACCACTCAGGAGCAGGTGTACAACACCTGTGCCAAGCAGATCGTTAAAGGTACGTCCCAGTGGCTTGTCCGAAATGTCTTGATCTGGACCTCTCTTCAACAGAGATGAGATGAAATAAACAGAGGATCTTGTGTTGTTATTATTCCAGTTAGCCACAGGGCTCCGCATCTGCATTTTTAATATTTAACGTCTCTGCACGAGACACTGCAGCACAGTCCTGCTGCGGTTCGGATGAGGACGCTGAGATGTTGTTGCGTTGCAAGAGCTGCGGATCTTGAGCTGAAATACAGTAGAGGTCCTGTCCAGACTCGTTAAGAAGACGAGTGAAATCCATCTTTATCAGCATCGTCTGTGCTTGACTCATCAGATAAATGAAAGCTTGCGGATCGTCCGCCTCTGTTTATCTGAATTTATTCCTCCCTCTGCCTCTTCCTCCCTCGCTCGCTCCCTCCCTCCCTCCCTCTATCCCTCGCTCACTCATGGATCCACGATAAACATTCAACATGCAAATATTCATGGAAAAACAACATCATGCAGTTATTTCTCTGCTCTCTCTCCCTCTCGTTCTCTCCCTCCTTCTGTATCCCTCTCTCTGTCTCTCTCTCTCTTTCCTCTCTGCTTCTTTCCTTCAGTCTACCTCTTAATCTTTTACTTTCTTGCTGCCTGTTTTCCTCACAGTTCCCTTCCTTCTTTTTTCCTCATCTGTGAATGGAATTTCTTCCATAGATTAGCAATAGTGTTGTTGTATTCCTCTCTGTCTTTTCCTCTCCCTCTTCATTCTCCTTCCCTCTCTCTCTCCTTCTCTCTCTCTCTCTCTCTCTCTCTCTCTCTCTGTGTCTGCGAGGACAGCACGTCGTCTTAATTGAGTCAGCTTTGATAATCTGACCCAGTAACAGAGGAGGTCGCAGAAACAGACAGACACAGAGAGAGACAAGGGGGAGAGTGATTAAAAAAAGAGAACAAGACACAGAGAAAGAGCTACGAGAAAATATGAAACAGACAAAGAAAAGGAGGAGAGACTAGAGAGAGAGAGAAAGAGAGAGAGAGAGAGAGAGAGCAAAACAGGAATGAAAATCAGGCCAGACAGTGATGGCGGTGGGAAGTTAAGACTCGGAGAGTTGGAGTTGAAGGCGCAGAGTTAAGGAGGTCCAGTGCTGGCTGGCGGCTGCAGATAAAGTGGACGGGCTCACGGGCGGCGCGGCACTCTGATTGTGGACGCTCTTATCGGCCGCTCCTCATTTCCACTCCTCCTCGCCGGCTCTCTGCCGGCTGACAGGCTCATTTAGCCGCGGCTGCCGCGCTCCCCGGTGTCAGCCCACGCAACCTCAGATGCCCCCACTATCGCTGCGGGGAGCACGTTTCATTACAGGTTTAGGAGGACGGGATTAAATTGGTCTACACGAAATGAGGTCGATTCGAGAAAAACGAGACATATTAAGAGCTCTGATGGCTATATGTATACAGACTCTTAGTGGTAAAAATCCTGAAGAAGTGACTCAGCATTATTGTAGTATTTAACCTTCAGGGAGTCTGTGTGTGCCCTTATTTTAATGAAAAGAAATGTCTCAAGTCTAACCTGTCAAATGTCTATTAATGAGAATGAAAATGTGAAATGAGATATTGTTTGGTCCGTTAGTTTGACACGAAAGAAAGAGAGAAAGACGACTAAAGATTTGAAATCCATCCAAAGTTGAAATGCGAGCCCTATATGGTTCAGTGCACTGGGTGATGCAGGAAAACTTGACACAAATCAAAGCTTGTCATATGGAACCTGGAGGTGAAAATGAACGTCCATCTCCTATTCTGTTGTTAATTCCAACGTCGGGCTCAAAAGCTTTTTAGTCAAAAATCTTTTACTAGCACAGCCAGACGGTTTTTGCATCTTGTGGACCTTCGTTTTAGTGAGAGTAAAACAAAATGGCTTAATTACTGTTGTTATGCAGCCAGATGATACAATCAGACGTCCAGGCATCTGCAAAAATGGGTTTTATTAGGTTGAGATGATAGTAGGATGACAATTCTCTTAAGAGCTACTCTGAATAGTTGACAGAATAGTTTATTGTTGCTGTCTATGCACCATTGCTTAATAACCGAATTGTTCCCCTTGAGTAATGCTGCAATATATCTGCATTTTCTTTAGATGTGCT
>NC_085002.1:12674580-12677080 GCF_963854185.1 Sardina pilchardus | reverse complement strand
TAACACACTGAGGATATACTTACACCTTACTTACCATTTTGTTTCAGTTTCCCTTTACGAGCATGCACAACACATTACTGAAAGTATACTGCACTATATATATATGTTACTGAGAAAGGACTTCCCTATGGAGCGTGCAGTGGAGTGTTTGGGGCCAGGGGATGCTCTGCATCTGTCAGAGTAACTCTAATGAGATCAGTGCTCAGGCTCATCTCCCTAGAGCCATTTACAGCACACTCACACACATCACACACTCACACACTCACACACTCATGACATCTGTTTATTTATACATGCCTAAATTACAACTTTGATTTGGCTCGTGAACACTTCACTCCTTTGAATCACTTCTCTCACACCTTGCCACTTCTCTCTCTCTCTTCCTCTCTCTTCCTCTCTCTCTCTCTCTCTTTCTCTTTTATCTCTGTCACTGTGTCGCAGACATGAATGAGCACAGCTCCCGCAGCCACAGCATCTTCCTGATCAATATCAAGCAGGAGCATGTGGAGACGGAGCAGAAGCTCTGTGGCAAACTCTACCTGGTGGACTTGGCTGGCAGTGAGAAGGTTAGATGATGCGATGTGTGTGTGTGTGGGTGGGTGGGTGTGTGTGTGTGTGGGTGTGTGTGTGTGTGTGTGTGTGTGTGTGTGCTGTGTGCGTGCGTCTGTCTGTGTGTTTGTCTGTCTGTGTGCATCTGTCTGTGCATCTGTCTGTGTATGCAATACACGTGTTTGTTTGTCTGTGTGTGCATGTAGGTTTGTTGATTGTGTCTGTCTGTGTGTGTGTGTGTGTGTCTGTAGATGTGTGCGTGTGTGGGTGGATTTTTGTTTGTTTATGTCCATGCATGTCTGGGCTGCTAAACCCGAGGAGAAGTGAAGTGTGCTGTGGGTAGTAATGAGTGAGAAGGGACGGGGTGGTGTTCAGGAGCGAGGGATGAGAGAGGAGAAGTGAGCGGAAGTGAAGAGATCTCTCTGTCCTCCTCTTCTAGGTCAGTAAGACTGGTGCGGAGGGAGCTGTCCTGGATGAGGCTAAAAACATCAACAAATCTCTGTCCGCTCTCGGCAACGTGATCTCTGCTCTGGCAGAGGGAACGGTGAGCAAGCACAGACACACAACACACACACACACACACACACACACACACACACACACACACACACACACACACACACACACTTACACACAACACACACAACACACACACAATACACACACACATACATACACACACACACACACACACACACACACACACACACACACACACACACACACACACACACACACACACACATACCACACACACACACACTTTTGCAGACAGTTGCAGACAGACATTCTGTATTCTTGGCCATGCTGTCTGTTTCGAAATGTACAGGTTGATCCACATCTCACTTTCCCCCTCTCTCTCTCTCTCTCTCTCTCTCCGGTTTCTCTTTCTGTCTATTCTCCCCCGCTGTCTCCCTACAGAAAACTCATGTGCCGTACCGTGACAGCAAGATGACGCGTATCCTGCAGGACTCTCTGGGCGGTAACTGCCGCACCACCATGTTCATCTGCTGCTCCCCGTCCAGCTATAACGACGCCGAGACCAAATCCACCCTCATGTTTGGCCAACGGTGAGAGCCCCATTCACATGTCTCAACCTCCTCCATATTGCCTAGTCATCACATATGAAGGATCTTTCTCTCACACATTTGTTAGTTCTCCTGAGGTCATTTTCAATTTCAATTTAATTTCACTTATAGAGCGCCAAAACATTACACTTGTCTCATGGCGCTTAACCTTATTAAGTTGTAACCGTGAGTTGTCTTTGTTTTGTTTTTGGTGTACTGCTACAACCTTTGTAGACTTTGTTTAGCTGCCTGTGTCATTATTCTGGGACCTGTCCTGTGGTCTTTGACCTGAAGTGACCCCTGGTTATGTGGTCTTCTCTCTCTCCCTCAGTGCCAAGACCATCAGGAACACCGCCTCCGTGAACCTGGAGCTGACGGCTGAGCAGTGGAAGAAGAAGTACGAAAAGGAGAAGGAGAAGAACAAGACCCTGAGGGAGACCATCCAGAAGCTGGAGCTGGAGCTCAACCGCTGGCGCAATGGTAGGGACCTAAACACACACACACACACACACACACACACATGCACACACACACACACACACACACACACACACACACACACATGCATACACTCAGACAGACACACACAGACAGACACACATTATATAAATTAAGTTGCAAGTTCACTCATTGTCTGTCCCCCACTCACACACTCTAAAACACTCTGTTATGCACATTTGCACTCTGTAACTTGAAGCGAGCTCTTCTAAATGGCACGTCTCATGGTATTAGCAAAAGTGATAAATAAATTGACATAATCCTGTTTAGAGACAGACAGAGAAACAAACAAACACTGCACTGAAAGCATCATTCTTTTGGCAGAGGTAATAACACAGTTATCCCACAACACCCCTCCTTCTCCATCCCTTCCTCCCTCCATCCCT
>NC_085002.1:12654580-12669580 GCF_963854185.1 Sardina pilchardus | reverse complement strand
CACAGTGAGGTGAAGCACACACTAACCCAGAACATTGAGCTGCCTGCCAATGAATGTTGTATTGGTCAAAGAATAATTAAACAAATAAATTAATTTAAGCTCCTAACGCATACCTTACTTTCTGCCTGATGTATTGACACCTTAATTAATGTAGCCTGCATAGATCAGAGACTGACTGAAACAAAGTAAGATAGATCTGAACTTAAACTGACTTTAAATTGATGTCATATCGACATTTGTACTCATGAACTCACTTTTTCATGAGCGTGACCTAAAAAGCCTTAGCATCACATAACACCAATGGACTGATTATTCAGACTTCTCATTTAGAGATCCAACAACCCTGACGAGAGAGAGAGAGAAACATGCAGTTCTGTAAAGCAGGAGGGAGACAGCAGAGAGAAGAGGTCTACAAAATAAGAGAGTTTGGGTTCTTCCCAAGTAAGAGACAGTGAAGTTGTGAGTCCTGGCAGACAATGGTAGAAATAATGACCATTTTTTGCCAATGAAAACAGTCTAATGGCTAGTTACCTATGAAGCCCCAATGAAGCCCCTGCAGAGAGAAAAAAAATCACTCCAAACTGAGCTGAAAACTTGAAAGTTCTGGAAAATATTATTCATAAAATGACAGTGTGATCGTTGATATGCATATGAGTCATACTCTGCGTGAGTTAATGGCGGTTATACGCAGTGTTTTATCAAAATGACAGCCTCGGAAGAGTTGAAGCAGTGTTTTTTTTCCGGGTTTCTCTCCAGCACGAGGCGAAGATCCGCTCTCTGACGGAGTACATGCAGAACGTGGAGCTGAAGAAGCGGCAGCTGGAGGACAACTACGACTCCCTGAGCGAGGAGCTCTCCCGCCTGCAGACCCACGGTACTGTACGGCTCACCACACGCCTGTTACCATGACCACGAGAAACACTCACACAGACAGCTGTCAACAGTCAACATTCTGTCAAACAGTTTGTCTTTGAATATTTTGAATATTTACTTAGCAATGGCGATGAAGCATTTTGATAGTATACATTTTTGTTATTTGAGTATATGCCAACAAATAGTATTGGGAAAATGTTCTGGAATTTTTTCTGAAAGTTTTTCTGGAGTGTCTGATGTTTGTGTTGCGTTTGTGTTACAGAAACTGTGGGAGGCGTGTCCAAGAAGGACAGCATGAAGGATATGGAAGAGTCTGGCGATGTCAAGGTGAGTGTAACCACAGCAACACAGGACAGGTGTATCAGCACAGCAGTACAGGTAGGCATGTTTCTGGTTGAGGTAGACTCTTGATGGTGCCGCGTGTTAACGATGTCATATCCTGTGGCAGCGGGTGCTGGAGCAGCAGATGGAGTCTCGTCGCGAGTCGCATCACAAGCAGCTGGGCCGCCTGCGCGACGAGATCAACCAGAAGCAGAAGATCATCGACGACCTCTCCGAGTGCGTGACACTTTTTTTCTCACTCACTCTATCACTAACTCACGCACTCACTCACTCACTCTATCACTCACTCTCTCCTTTTGCTTGCTCTTGCTTGCACTCTTGCGCTCTCTTTCCGTTCCATATTCTCTCTCTCTCCCCCTTCTTTCTCTCTCCTTTCTGTCGCTCAATCACAGCCAAATGATGCGCATCCTTTTCTGTCATCTTCTCTCCTCCAGAGTCGTACTTTTGTTCCAGTCTTTCTCTTACTCACTCTGTTCTCTTTCTCTCTCTCTCTCTTTATCTCTTTGTCTTTCTCCCACATCTCTTCCTCGGTTGCTCATATTCACATAATTGCTTTCCTCAAAATATGTTTGAAGCCCCAGGCAGTCTTACCCAACAAGCTTACATTATACATCCAGTGCTCTGACTGAATGCTCCCATCCCTCTCTATTTCTCTCTCTCTCGTTCCTCTTTCTCTCATCCCCCTCTCCCTCCTTCTCACTCTCTCATCCCTCTCTCTCTCTCATTTCTCTCTCTCCTCTCTTTCTCCCTCTCTATCTTTCTCTGGTCTTTCTCTCTCTCATTACCTCTCTCCCTCTCATCGATCTCTCCCTTTCTCTCTCCCTTTCTCTCTCTCTCTCTCATCCCTCTCTCTCTCATCCCTCCCTCTCTCTCTTTATCCATCTCTCTCTAATTCTCCTCCTGCTTTCCTCTTCTTCTCATTGTTGATTCCTCCAGAGGCCATTACTGCAGCAGAGCCTTATTACAGTAAATCCTGTGGTTATCCAGTCAGTGCTGCCAGTGCACGCGCCCATGCGGGGCCCCTCTGCCCTCCCGTCTCTCCTCTCTCTCCTCTCTCTCCTCTTTTGAGGGCCTTCAGCTCATCCGTCCTCTTTCATAACTTCATCTGCTTTCCGACTTATCGCTGTAAATTCTCTTACATCAGAAAATGTCTCCCTCGAGCGCTGGCGTTCAAGTGAAAACAGCATTCCCTGACAGACGTTTTGCCTCCAAACTACCCAACAAACACAGCTTATCTTTTTTTAGTGCTCTCTTCGTTGGGCTGATGATGAGTGGTTAATGAATCTCCTCCATCTTCTTCTCCTCTTCTTCCTCTCTCTCCCCTCCACTCACCTCCCACGCTGGCTCGGCCTCCGGGGCTGTGTGTGTATGTACCTGTGCTGTGTGTGTGCGTGTGTGTGTGTGCGCGTGTGTGTGTGTGCATCAATCAGCCGCAACCAGAAGCTGCAGTTGGAGTTGGAGCAGCTGCGGGCTGACTTTGATCGCCTGAAGAACCAGGAGCAGCACAAGAGCGTGCAGCTGGAGGAGCTGACGTGAGTAGCGATAACACACACATACACACACACACACACACACACACACACACTAACACACCCCATAACGAGCAAGCCGCTGCGTCTCACTGGAATGGCCACGTGTCCACCCAACAGCGCTTGGCGCTGGGTCCCCAATGACACACCATGATTCACGAGCCAAACATTTAATTAATGCTCATTGACATTTGCTCAAGGACTGTATTGACAGCTGTAATGTAGGGGGAGCATTTTGGTGTTTCCATAATCACTCAGAAAAGGAAAAGTGTTACAGTAGATTGCTGTTTCCAAACATGAGTGAAATACATATAATAAAATTACAAATAAATGACAAATACCACTAAGTAAAGTATCTTGTTGCGTGAATGGTAATTATGTTTATGACTGCACATACATATACATACTGAGTTAGTTTGATTAATTCAGTGAATTATTTCGTTAGATATACTGAAAATTCCTTTCGTCATAAATTGATAATACATAATGTTTCATAAATTGATAATACATAATGTTTCAGAGATCCATAGTTTACTGTTCAATGTACGGTAACATAAGTGGCATATAAGTCTGATCTCAAGCCAAAACCATGAAAATATATATTTTTTTTCATATTCATATTTCATTTAAAGGGAAAGTTTCTCCAAACTCCTAAAGGGAAATCACTCCTTTTCAGAATACTGAGATTAAATCATTATTCATGACCTTGTTCCTGCTGTCGTGTGCACTGAAAATTGCATCACTCTGATCCTCGCAGCACTGTAATGGAATATTGATGGTAAAGATAACCAGCTTTTTTTCTCTCGCTTTGCTCTCTGTTAGATTTCTCCATGAACGCCACGAGCAGTCTAGGCAGGATCTCAAGGGTCTGGAGGAGACTGTCGTAAGTGTGCACCCCACATCTCCAACCTTCCATTAGACACCTCACCATAAAGAAAAAACATGGTTAATGAGCCATATTATCTGTGAATATTTAATTTTGTGTATATTTATGATTGAAATCTTGAGTTATCATATTGGGGCACCCTACACATCCTGTGGTTTCAGGCTAAGGTTTCTATGTCAGTTCCCTGGGCAGTGGTGTTTAGTTACTGTACAACACATTAGATTTACGTAGACAAGCAGTACTGGAAAGACATTGGCTTACATTTTCCTTTATGAAAAGGTTCACATCGGCCTAATGTATGAGCCTGCACCCATTTACCTTCATGACAGCTTTGCCCAATATTTGCATCATCACAAGCTTAATTTAGAATGCTTTTCAATTACAGTTTTTCCCAGTTGCTTTGGTGAATTTCTTGAATCATCATTAACATTTGCACAACAGTTAGTGCACTTTTCAGAACAGCAAACTGCACAGCATAGTGGATTACCCGCAGAAGTGTGTATCTTGCTCAGAAGGCTTTGTTCATTCCTCAAACACAAATATCTATACCAAGAACAGGAACGAATTGAATGTCAGGATGCCTGATGCCACTGTTTATGTTAAGATAGTCAAACTGGTTTGTCTTGATGTCAATATGACAGTTTACTCTGTTGGCTATTTCGAAAGAACAGTTAAAAAGTCACGCATTAATGTGTGCGGAGAGAGTTGGTTGTAAGACAGTGAATATGTATTTTTCTATTGACAGACATTGTGACAGTATAAAACAAAGGTTTTTGCAGCATTGTGTTAAAGGTCCCAGAGAATGGAAATATTTTTTTTCTTGGTTTTCATGAATTATGAGAGGTTGTGCATAAACAAAGAGCTATCATGAACATGAGGCATGGTTGTGCCCTCCTTCATATGGAAATCTTGAACTTAGAAATAGACACTAAAAAACGGGCGATTCAGCTAAACTGCTTGTTTGTGATGTCAGACCTCGCAAAGCCATTGAAGTTCAGTTGGGGTTGCCAAAGAGGGCGCCATTTAGTCAAACAGACCATTTCAATACCCAGCCTAAATATATGGTTTTAATTAGTCTTGTAAAATTGCAATTGAGTTTATTTTTTTAAATCGAAGTTGAATATATACTATTTTAACATCAGAGAACACAGTGCAATACTCAATTCATCCATTCTCTGGGACCTTTAAATGAAAAATGACCGATATACAGTAAAACACCACTTGGTCAGAGCTGTGCATCACTGCACATCTTTCTATAGCCTACATTCTGACGTTCCTGTCTGTCAGGTCACATATACAGTATATATATATGCTAGACAGAGACTATGACAATTAGCTATGACAATTAGCTATGACAGCTAGTTCAACACATTTGCATGTAATAATGGGTGATAATTTGTTCTATGTGGTAGGACTATTCAGCACTGAACCAGTATAGTGCACTTTGACCAATATGACATCAGCAAATGAATACAAAAAAATAGCAGACATTCAAAATCAGTTGCATGAATGTACTAAAGCATTGCTATTTGTTCAAGTTGGGGAAAAACTGCTTGAATGAAGTAATACGATGATAGACATTAATGAAATTTGTCCATTTTGTATTTTGAGAAACCTTGATAGCCCTCATTGAAATCTGTGTACATGGTAGAACCCTTGGCAAAACATGGTGGATTATACTTCTTCTTGATGAAGTGCTGCTACTAGATTTGTCCCCGGTTTTAACACACTCCTCTCATCTTCCTCTCAAGGCCCGCGAACTCCAGACCCTGCATAACCTCAGGAAGCTGTTTGTCCAGGATCTCACGACGCGGGTTAAACGAGTAAGTATGCCAGAGAGAGAGAGAGAGAATACTTGCTTGAATACTTGATACTTTCTCTCCAGGTTTGAGACAAATCCCTCTGACAAATCACCTCTTCCTGTGTCTCCAGAGCTCCGAATTGGAGCCTGATGATAGTGGGGGGTCTTCCACCCAGAAACAGAAGATTTCCTTTCTTGAAAACAACCTGGACCAGCTTACAAAAGTACACAAACAGGTCAGAGCGAATTTTGCAATCTGTGTTCAATGTGGGTAGAGACTGCAGTGGGGACTAAGAGATGTGTTCAATGATCCAAAGATAATCCCAAAATGTTTCTATGCAAAGCTGTGTGCTGTGTGTGTGTGTGTGTGTGTGTGCATGTGTGTGTGTGTGCGCACGCACGCGTGCGCGCGAGTGTGTGTGTGTGTGTGTGTGTGTGTGTTTTTTTGTGGAGGGACATGAGGGTGATCATTTGCCCGTTAATGTCTGCCACTAAAGAGATCATTATTCTGGCCAATCTGGGGTCTCCGCCTGTTGGTCTGCCTCTCCTTTCCTCTCCTCCCCTCCTTTCTCCTCCACTCCCCATCTCTTCTCCTCCCCTCCTCTCTCCTCCCCTCTACTCCCCCTCACCACCCCTCCCCTCCTATCTCCTCCCATCCCCTCCCCTCCGCTCCTCTCTTCTCCTCCCCTCTTCTCTCCTCTCTCCCTGTGTCTGTCCGGTGGGCGCTGCTCCATCTGTCAGAGAGGAAGTGCAGTTGGCTCATTATGAGTCCCCACAGTCTCCGTGTGCCGACGCCCAGGTCCCTTTATGTCTCATTCCCGCCCCCCTCCACCAGCGGGGGCAGCGCAGAGCTGAGCAGAGCTGAGCAGAGCGCGGCTCAGCCTCAGACACAACAGCCGCTAAGTGGCGGGGCGCACACAAAGCCGCCTCGCTATGATCTATGGTGAACAGGGTTTAGATTACACAGGCAGCAGCCGGCCCCACCAACACACTGTTTTCCATTTACAGACAGAGCCTGTGTTGTGCTGTGGCTTGCATACATATACGCTGTTGGGAGCAGGTCGTTGATCTTCCCGCTGCCGCCTCGTGTGCTAGCCGGAACCCCTCGGGTCTCCACAGTCATTTCAGAGGAGATGAGGGGAAACAGAGGACACAATCAGCATTTCCAGTGTATTGTGATTTTCTGGGCGCTGAATGAAAGATCCCCGAAAAAAAAAAAACAAGCTGAAATAATACCAAGGTGATAAATATGTATTTTTGGTGGTGTCTGTTCCCACGTAACTGGGGTTTCCTATCTGGGTTTAGATATATCAACTGAGAAGAATAGAAATGATATTTTATCACTGTACTGTCTGTGGGGCACAGTAGAATAATCCTGATGGAACCTTGATGAAGGCTGTTTGCTGGAACTATCAAGAGATCGGTGTGTGTCGCTACTCTGGTTTTGATTTGATAACCTCCCGACTCGCACCTCTACTTCTGCTCACTGTTGCACAATAGGCTATATGTACAGAAGGCTGTTCAGGAGCTCATGTGTTTCCAGTGGAACGTTAGCTGTGTTGTAACTGCGTATTCCGTTGAATTTTGCTTCTTACATGTTCACTCCAATATTGAAGATAAGATTTCCCCAACCATAACAATCTTAACACGCAAAATCCTTTTACACCGTAACGTGCTGATTCACTAGGTGCAACAACCAAGTGGGTCTTTGTAGACACTAATTACATTAACAATAGTAGCAGGTTCAGACTGGCTCCAAAGGAAACAAATGAGCTCCTGAACAGCCTTCTATACATACATGTATAACGTATAGAATAACAGCATACTGCATCACATCAAAGCCTGCTAACAAGAGTTGTGGTTATGCTCCTAAGAGACGGTAGCACCAGCCTTAGATGGGTGTGGTCCATGATGTGGTCCAGCACTGTGTACATTCATCATCTCCACCACCTCTCTGTTGCTGCTCCCTAATCAAGGCTTTCTGTGCTGCTTGTATGGGGGTTCAGTGCTAGCTGCACAAACACCATTAGCGTGCTAGTTTCCCCTCATTTCCTTTCTGCCCCCCTGGCCTCCTGTGGGTGGGGCCAAATGGCGGCGTTTGTCATTAATCACGGTGGTCACCGCCACGCAGCTAGTAATTCTAGCCGGGCGCGCGGCACTCAGTGGGCACTGGGGCTGCTGCAGCAAACAGAGAGAGAGATGCCAGCGCAGATAGCGGTGCCCTGGCTGGCACACAGCGTCTGGCCTGCCTCAGACAAATGAAATGAAATGAATTGCAGATAGGCGCTTGTCCATTCATCACCACACACACACGCACGCACACGCACACAAACACGCACACAAACACGCTCACAAACACAAACACAAACACAAACACATACACAAACACAAACACAAACACAAACACAAACACATACACATACACATACACATACACATACACATACACAAACACATACACAAACACATACACATACACATACACATACACATACACATACACATACACATACACATACACATACACATACACATACACATACACATACACATACACATACACATACACTTAAACACACACACACACACACACACACACACACAAACACAGGACATATACGTATGGTATACACTTTTACACCCTCCCACACAGACAGTCGTTCACATACACAAACACACACAGACACACAGACACAGACACACACACACACACACACAGACACACACACACACACACACACACAGAGATTCAGACTGGCGTTCTCTTCCTTTATCACTGGCTTCCTCTCCCCGCCCCCAGTCCTTTTCCCAAAAGTCCATTTCTGCAGACTGCCACAAAGTGTGATAGTGGGCACAGTTACAAAACTGCAGGCTAGAACACAACCACACACACACAAACACACACACACACACATCTCACTCCTTTCACAGACACACACTCTTACAGTTTCCTACGCTCATTTCCTTGGCAACCCTGAACGACTGCAGGATGGCATTCTCTCCCTGGCACCACAGACACACTGCAAACGGGCACCCAGTCTAACCCAGACCCTCAAGATGGGATTGTCACACCCACTGATCTCATCTCAATAGTTACTTAATGAAGGCGGTTAAATAGATTGAGCTTGATTGTCATAATTGTCATCAATCTCAAGAAAAAGAATGCACAAATCAAATAAGAGATGAGCTTATGAACAAATCTGAAGACATGTAGCTTGACAAGCATGCCAAGTAGATATCCATATATTTGCATAAGCACATACACAGACGCAAATACAGGCATCTTTATCTCACTCACACACACACACACACACACGCACACACACATACACACACACACACACACACACACACACACACACACAGAGGCTACAAAAGTTCTAAATCTTACAAATATATAGGATTCCTCTTTTCAATCAGACCAACCCGTGGAAGCAGAAGCAAATCTCTGCAGTACTGCAGCAGCCTCCCCCTAACAGCAGCAGCAGCCTCCATGGAGCTGTTAATGTGCTTACTCACTCAGGCAGGCAGAGAGAGAGAGAGACAGAGAGAGAGACAGACAGACAGAGAGAAAGAGAGAGACAGAAAGAGAGTGAAAGACAGAGAGACAGAGAAAGAGAGAGATAGAGAGACAGACAGAGAGAAAGAGAGAAGGAGAGAGAGACAGAAAGAGAGAGAGACCGAGAGAAGCTCACGTGGAAATCAATAAATCCTCAGATCAAGGCTGGAGTGGATCTCATCCCTCCAGTGAGCCGCTGTATCTGCTGTCAGAGATGCTGGATATAATAGTGGCGATTGGCACAGGCCTCTTGGATCCTTCCAGAGTCCAATTCCCACTCTCTTCATTATCTGTTCAAATTACACGTGGGCTTCTTTTATGCCAATGCTCTCCGAGTTGAGAAAACATTTGGAGAGGACGGGAATGTCACGGCAGCAGTATGGTAATTCTGCCCTATATATGCAGGCACAAGTGACTACTGAGGCACAAAGGGTTTTTTTTGTAGTTGTTGGAGGCAGGAAATATGAGAAATACTTGGGGTTTGACATCTGTCACTCTCTCTCTTTCTCTCATATCTCGTTCTCTCTGTATGTGTGTCTCTCTCTCTTTTTCTCTCTCTCTTTCTCTTTCTCTCTGTTTCCCTACTCGAACACTACAGAGAGCTCTGCTTCAACTGAGCCATCAGTCATGCAAATGAATGCTGTCAAATCACAGCACAGGTGTTTGGTGTTAACCTTGCATTCTTGCTATTCTTTTTCACTCCTGCACTTTAGTTTTTACCTCCCTCTCTCTCTCTCTTTCTTTATCTCTCTCTCTCTCTCTCTCTCTCTCTCTCTCTCTCTCTCTCTCTCTCTCTCTCTCTCTCTCCAAATGAAATCCATTTCAATTCTTGAATGCTTTATGTTCATTACATATATGCATTAATTACTCCCTACTAAGAGACTGATAGCAAAGTCTTGAACCGATATATACAAACAAACAAACAAGCAAACAAACAATAAGTATTCACACAATTAGCCATACTGTTTGTCTTTGAGAATGATATGCATGAATGACCATAATGGCTATGGATTGCTCTTCTCATCCCATTTTTATTTATATTTTTTGATCTGTGAAATTAAAAATCTTTCTCTCTCTCCCCCTCCTGCTACACCCCCCACCCTTCTCTGGTGCACAGCTGGTACGTGACAATGCAGATCTGCGTTGTGAGCTTCCAAAACTGGAGAAACGTCTTCGGTCTACGGCTGAGCGAGTTAAGGCCTTGGAGGGTGCACTAAAGGAGGCCAAGGAGAGCGCCATGAAGGACCGCCGGCGCTACCAGCAGGAGGTCGAGCGCATCAAGGACGTCATGAGGGCACGCAACCCGCTCAGGCGCCCCCACGCCGCGCAGATCGGTGAGCCAACCGCGCCAGTCACGCCAGTCATACGCCAGTCATGCCAGCCACGCCAGCGTAGAACTAAGATCACGTCATGTAACACACCGTGTCTGATACACACCTGTGAGTGTGAAATACATATAATGGTGTAATTCATGGATATTAAAGAACAACCCTAAGGAGGTTAGAAGGATCCTATGAAGACACCACCACCACATTTTGTTATCAGATCCTGACAGTGACAGTATGGCATCTCAGTTTTGCCTGAACATCACACTCTGTGCGGTGTTGTTAATATTGCATGTTTCATATTATTAATGTACCTTGTTGCTGTATTTGTTGATGTTCTTTTCCTTCTTCCTTTCATGCGTAGCCAAGCCCGTTCGTCCTGGCCACTTCTCCATTGCCTCTCCCACCAACCCACTGGTGTTGCGCAACACTGACCACCCCATTGCCTTCAGCAACGTGCTGTTCCAGAACAGCACCCAGGCCACCACCCAGCAGCAGCAGCAGCAGCAGCCCTCAAACCCCAGCGCCACACAGAAGATCACGTAAGTCTTGACCCCTGATCCCCCTCTAGCCTGCATCTCTCTTTCTCTTTCTCTCTCTATCTTTCTGTTTCTGTTTCTTTGTCTCTCTCTCTCTCTCGCTCTTTGTCTCTCTCTCTCTGTCTCCCACTCTCCCTATCTCTCTGTCTTTCTTTCCCTCTTTCTTTCCTCTCTCACCCTCCCCTCTGTCTCTATAGTCTTTCTCCATCTTTCTCTCCCTCTCTCCTCTCTCCCTCTCTCTCTCTCCGGTGCAGTGCCATGGAGAGGCACTCTGCTGGCGATTAAGTGGCCAGCCCGACAGGTGACTCAGCACTTTTGAGTCTGGCGAGAGGTAGAGCTAATGAGGGCCGTCTGGGGTTGCTTAGTTGGGAAAAGTGCCACGTGAGTGTGCTGCTGCAGTCCAATGCAGTGTCCTGTCCTCTCTTAGGAGAGGCCCTGCAAGGGCCGGTCAAGGGCCCTCCGCCAATTTCGAGTCATTAGTGTCAGTGGGGAAATATGACAGTCTGCCCTCGATACCCTGACTGCTCTACTCTGACTGAAGGCCTGATGATGAAACAGAGTTTTCTAGAGAAGCCATGCTCATCTTACGGCAGAACTAAACCTTATTTGGGGTAAACTAAAGGGAGAGCGGTACACAAACACTTTAGGAAAGTGGAGGGTGTCCAAGTATGACTTGATATTAATGCCACCACCATAGCGAGAAACGCACCAGTGTCTAATCAACCAGAAGGGAATTGTGAAGCATCAGCATTCAATGCAAGTGTCACCGGCCCACTCTCTTCCCCGAGTCTTTCTGTCTGAATGATTGTGTGTAATTATCCTCAACAGGGCCCCAGTGGAGGTGAGCAACACCACAGTCAACTCCACAGAGACAACGGACTCCCATCAGCTCAATGTGGCCAACGGTGAGCACAGCGCCCAATCAATAGCCGGTCGGTAGCAAACACGGCTAGAAGCTAGCGTTTGAGTTTATAATGAGAATGTGATCTATGAGGCTAGCATATACTGTACAGAGCTCAGTGTAGCAACCTACTGTACAGTCACAGGTCAACCACCAATTCACACACAAGGCTTGATTTTCAGACCTGAATCATACTTTATTCAGCACTGCCTATCACACCTGTCAACGACTTTATATACTGTCTTCTCTTTGCCGATGAAATGTGCAACGTCCAGTGACAGACTAAGATGTCATAGTATAGAGGAATGAAGACAGGTCGATACACGAGCAATCAATGTTGCTCTACACTCTAACATGATTCTGTGTCTTCACAGGAAATGCCACAGACATCAACGACAACAGGTAAGCCATGCCCTTTATCACTGCACTATATCACAGCCCTGTTCACTGACTGTGCGCTGGGAGGATACGGTGGTGAGCACAATATTAGAACAACCTGAAATGAATATCAAGGCACTCAGCACATAGTTACATTTCTCATTTCCGCAGACATCAGTTCAGATACCTGAAGTAAATTAAACTGCACGTTATACCACAGTTGGAGAGAGTTACAGCTCTCTAAGCTACACCTGTCACTCACACTCACCCAGAGTAGAAGCTTATCTGCTCCTGGTGCATGTACTGTATGTCCTGTATGTTAGTGAAAGCAAGAGGGAAGGGGATGGTCTGCACACTGTAAAATGGCTCCAAAAATACTTTATTTATTTACTATAAGAGGCAACCTTTCGATCAACAGATCTTCATCAGGCAGAATAGGAACATCTGAAGATCTGGCCATCTGTTGATCGCAACGTTGCCTCTTATAGTAAATAAATAAAGTATTTTTGGAGCCATTTTACAGTGTGCAGACCATCCCCTTCCCTCTTTGACACGTTTTGTCTGGCACCTGTTGAAACAATTTTTTGGATGTGTGCACCCGTCCTTACAAATGTGTTAGTAAAAGCACACACCAGATATGATACTGTATGAGCACACATCACAGAGACTAGCCTCAGACATCGGAGATGGACACCAGAAGCATCGTGGGTTGCTGACCAAGGCTTGTGCTACTGCTTTCTTTTTCACTTGCCCCACTTCCCCACTGTCCCTGTGCCCCTGTGCCAATGTGGGCTGCTTGACTGTGGTGCCGCTGCCTGCCTCTGTGTGTCTGCCTCCCCCGACGCTGCTGCCGCCGCCGCCGCGACTGTCATCGATGCCACTCCTGCCACCAATGCCACTCCTGCCGCCGATGCCACTGCTCGTGTGTGTGCGCCGCCCGCCGTTGTGTAGTGTGTGTCTCAACGTGTCCTCTGTGTCCAGAGGCGAAGGCCACTGCGGCCCGCACGTCGACCCCAACAACGAGCCCAACAACCTCTACATCCTGCAGCAGCAGACCGCTGCCAGCTAATAACTCAACGCAGGTGAGCTCTCCGCGCCGAGGGGTCAGCCAGGGGTCAGCCAGGGGTCAACCAGGGTCCAGAGCCGCAGGTGCTGCTCACGTCACAAAAAAAACCACACTGCACACTTCTCCATTCTTTCCCCTTTTTTGTGTGTTTTATTTTTTCACGCTTGGCTGAATAACGTTTTTGACCTTTCTGTCGAATCTGAAAAACACTGAAAGGTCAAAACATTATTCAGCCAAGCGTGGCAAAAATAAAACACTGAAAAAGAAAAGAAGTGTTCACACTTTTTAAATATTTATTGACAGTTTTTTTTGTCTTGCACTTGGGGATGTGCACAATGGCCTCATCTAACTGATCATGCCACACCCATCATTAGAGCGTTTGACCACAGATGTAGATGGGTAGATGGCAGAGTCACAGTAAACAAGGGTGTTTGTGTTCGGATGGGTTAGCCATTCTCAAATGTCTCAGGGTAAGGCCTCTCTGGGATTGGCAGCCTATAATCTTTGAGCTGTTTAATTAACAGTGATGCCTATCTAGCTCAGGGTTCTTGGCTCCAAAGGGAACGTATCCTCCTGAAAATAGCTTACATACACACCCTCGACACACACACACACACACACACACACAAACTCCCTTTTACTGCAGGAGCGTGTGATAAATGGCCTACACACACACACACACACACACACACACACACACACACACACACACACACACACACATACACACACAGACGCAAACTACCTTTTACTGCAGGGGCATGTGATAAATGAAGATGCCCCTGCTGAAGAGATTCAACAGTGGTGCTGAGGAGAGTAAAGGACCATTTGCAGGCAGTTCCTTTCTCAATCTCTGCTTTCATTATCTCGGCTGCTCAGATGGCACATCAGACAGACGGTGTTTTTTAGACAGGGCTGTTTGTCTCTTTTTGGTCTGAATATCATCAGAGAACACCTGCATCTGCTACAGTAGAGCGGATGCGGAATGATTTCTGATTTTGTCGGGGGGTAGGCTGCTCCAAAGACTCGCTACTCGCTCAGTTGAAACAGGAAGTCTCCCCAAGTGTACTAACAGAGAACAAGGCTCCGACATGCAAAGGCATGATGCTGTTGCAGATGTTGTGTTACACTTCATTAACTCTGTCTTTCTTTGTTTCTCTCTCTTTCTCCGTTTCTCTCTTCTCTCTCTTCTCTTCTTTCTCTCTCTCTCTCTAGATGAACAGCTCGTCCAGAGTCTCCTGTGTATATCAGCATGCTGCCTATCGGTTTCTCATAACTTCCCTGCCCTCCCGACCCTCCTCAGATCTACCCCTCTAGACCCAGAATCCTCCTGTTCCTCCCTTAGTCTCAAGTCCTCTCCTTCAGCTCGCCTAACTCTGTACCCCCTAATACTCCTTCCTTTCAATACTTCGTAGTTTTATGATGTACATAGAATACATGTAGAGAAAAACTTAACTGTGGCAGACACTGTGGCTTCTTAATGCTTAGCACTGGCAGCCTCTCTAATGCTCGAAACTCCCATTTTTTTTGCTGGAGTAAAATCATAGGACTGACCAGTGGAGGTTGTTGGAGAGCATGCAGTGTTTCTTCTGGCCACTAGGGTGTGCTGTTTGACTTATTGTGTGGGAAGTGCACCTTGACATAATGTGTACTGTACTGTAGCTCTGTATAAACCTGTGATATTCCCCCCCCTGATTCTATCATTCTACAAAATGTGGATACCTTCAATCCAGGATCCAGGGCAGGCACATATAGACTGGTTCAGAGGGGCACCTCTAACCACACAGAGGCATCCGATCAG
>NC_085002.1:12619580-12649580 GCF_963854185.1 Sardina pilchardus | reverse complement strand
AATACTGTGCTTGCCCCATAAGTATGTGATTGCAAGTCAGAGGGATACAGAGAGACAGAGAGCTCTCTTATCCTTTATATTAAGTTCACCCAGCAAAGTGTCTTTGCAAGGCTGATGTGCATGGACTTTTTGGGTTGAAGTACAAAAACTGAGGCGGATCTTTTATTCATGTAATTGCAAGATTATGATTGCATACACGTTTATTAATGAAACAAGATGACTGATCGGTGCTCTCTCTCATTCACTCAAGGTATACCTACAGCCTGTTCTCACAGCTTTTTGAATAACATTAGCATTCATGAAAATTGTAGCCCATTTATCAAGTTGACAAAAGACTCATACAAACACATTTGATAAAGGCTTGTATAATTGAGGCATGTAGAATATTCAAATTCTTCAGGTCTCATTTTGTTTACCGACTATCAGTCAGTACAAATTGTACTCAAGATGTTCTAATCAACAAGTTATTGGTAAAAATGTGTTTAATCTAAACCTGTCCACTGGTGAGACAGAGATTGGGGCCACTGGCGGTCAATGACACCTTTCTATCTTCTTCTATACATGAAGGGAGACATCTGGGCCTGTTGGGGTCTTATCATTGTTTACAAATGTATGTGTAACATTCTACTAAAGACTGAGGACGGTGCTGATGACCGACAAAAACACAGCAGGTAACTAGAGTTCAGCAGGGAGCCATAGGATAGCATAAACATTCAGTGGGATGGGTCAGAGTCCCATAGTCCCTGTTCTGGAAAACCCTCAACATGACGGCTACTGTATTTTCTGCCTGTGTATACTGTACTGGCTGTGCCAGGCACAGTCTCCCTTCGGCTCTCTGCCAAGACACAAAGGAAGATAGCAAATAGATATTCCTATCATGAAGGGAGTAAAATCATAAAGGACAGCCCAAAGAGTGCTTTATCAACAGCCCCATGCTTTCTATAATAAAAGGGATTACCGTCAAATCATTTTACAATGTTAAAATCGGCTCCTATTGGCTTAGGTCAGACTGACCTTATGCCAAAAATGCATAGAAAGCTGGATAGGTCAGTCCTTGAAGGCTTTGAGATAGTGTAGGCCTACTGGTCTATGCAGATGAGGAGTCACTCAGTATCACAGGTAGGCATGGCGAGGGGGAGTGTCAATGAACCTCAATCACCTTCCGTGCATTGATAAGCTGCTCTTTCAATAGAGCTTCAGAGAGTCTTCCCGGAGTCATATACTTTAGATATGTTGAATACTGTGTTTGCCCCATAGGCATGTGATTGCAAGTCAGAGACCGACAGAGATTGGGGCCACTAGCAGTCAACAACACCTTTCTATCTTTCTTCTATACGTTATCTGGTGAAGGGAGACATCGGGCCTGTTGGGGTCTTATCATTGTTTACAAATGTATGTGTAACATTCTACCAAAGACTGAGGACGGTGCTGATGACCGACAAAAGCACGGCAGGTAACTAGAGTTCAGCAGGGAGCCATAGGATAGCATAAACATTCAGTGGGATGGGTCAGAGTCCCATAGTCCCTGTACTGGAAAACCCTCAACATGACGGCTACTGTATTTTCTGCCTGTGTATACTGTACTGGCTGTGCCAGGCACAGTCTCCCTTCGGCTCTCTGCCAAGACACAAAGGAAGATAGCAAATAGATATTCCTATCATGAAGGGAGTAAAATCATAAATGACAGCCCAAAGAGTGCTTTATCAACAGCCCCATGCTTTCTATAATAAAAGGGATTACCGTCAAATCATTTTACAATGTTAAAATCGGTTCGATTGGCTTCTGCAGGTCAGACTGACCTTATGCCGAAAATGCATAGAAAGCTGGATAGGTCGGTCCTTGAAGGCTTTGAGATAGTGTACTGGTCTATGCAGATGAGGAGTCACTCGGTATCACAGGCAGGCATGGCGAGGGGGAGTGTCAATGAACCTCAATCACCCTCGGTGCATTGATAAGCTGCTCTTTCAATAGAGCTTCAGAGAGTCTTCCTGGAATCATATACTTTAGATATGTTGAATACTGTGCTTGCCCCATAGGCATGTGATTGCAAGTCAGAGACAGACAGAGATTGGGGGCACTGGCGGTCAACGACATCTTTCTTCTATACGTTATCTGGTGAAGGGAGACATCGGGCCAGTTGAGGTCTTATCATTGTTTACAAATGTATGTGTAACATTCTACTAATGACTGAGGACGGTGCTGATGACCGACAAAAGCACGGCAGGTAACTAGAGTTCAGCAGAGAGCCATAGGATAGCATAAACATTCAGTGGGATGGGTCAGAGTCCCATAGTCCCTGTTCTGGAATCCCCTCCACACGCTGCTATCTAGCCTGGATCCGCCTGTCAACGGCCTTCCGCTCAATTTTGTTTGGCTTCAGTAGCAAGAGGAGCATAGCAGAGTGTATATAGTCAAGAATGTGGTTTGTGAGGCTAACTATCCACTGCTATCCTCTCAATTACACCCTTGGCATTTCCAGTCATGGGAGTCAATATAGAGGCTTTTATTTCCTCTTTTGAACAGGTTCATAAATTCATATTAACTAACACAGTTGGGGATTTTCTCCTTAATTAATAGTGATTACAAATGCAGTGAAGTGCAATATGATGAACTGGGAAGGGAATTGATGAAGGGAATTAAAGAGAAGCATACCGAAAGTATTGTGCAGGTCTCTCTGCTAGATGGCTTTTTCTCTCCAAAGACACGGCTGATGGAGAATTAGGAGTTATGAGTTCTTAGACACTGTGTTTTGATGTGGAATAATTGAATAGCTCAGCATGTAATATTTGACTTTGATCAACTTCGTGAAGGTGAGGCAAGACTCTGTGTAGGCTATAGCCTATGTGCTAGCTGGACAGAAGAGAGTCGTCTGTCTCCCAGGGGGATGATGTAAGGCAAAGAATAAGTGCAGGATGGTCTGCTCGCAGACATGGCATTTGATGTGTGGACAACTGCTGTGAATTGCTTTCTGTGCATGGATTCTGCAGTGACCATATACTGTATATCCTTCATTATCTGACCTTCAGTGGACACCTCCAGGGACCTGGTGCAGGCCATGGCGACCACTGACACAAGCAGCAATCTGCACCATCGCAACACCTCAACATCCCAGAGAGACCACCACACAGAAAACGGAGTTTCAACACCTGGTGGTGAGTTTACTCTGATGGTCTTTCTGTTTTCACAGCATCAGCACAAGACATTTTTTTCTCAGGACATTTTTCTGCTGCGCTATTTTAAGTGTAATAGAGCAATATTCTGGTCAAAATCCCCCTCTCACAGTTTGAATGCAATTTCATTTACAAATGATTATGTCACCCAGGTCTTTTATGTAGTCATAAAATGCCACCAAATGTGAAATTAAATTGGTGGATTCGTGACATGAATTGGGATTGTTAATGCCATTTCAAATGGCTGGCATAAGATCAGTGTTGTCATGCCAAACTAATGTTCCTCATGATAAAAAAGACTATACAACAGTCAAAATCACTTGTGACATCACTTGTAATCATTCTGGCTGGCAGGAGCTGTGTTGGCAGATAGATAGTGGTGCTGACTATTTCATGATGTAATTTCACAGTGGCAGAAAAGCCACTTGGGCTCTTGACTTTCAATGAACCCATGAACCAATCAAACAAAATATGGTCCTTTTTCTTACTTTTCCAATTGTAATTGTAATTAGACCTATCATACCCACCTAGATGTTGGAGGTCTACATAATAAATATATATATACATTTCAAAGGAACTCTTCCATTGAATAAGGACTGCTCATGTCCAATCCTTGTGTAACGTTACATGTACATATTTTGAATCTTTAGCCCATGTAAGACTGTGGCAAACTGTGGCATAATCTAATCATTGTATTGTTTCGGTCACTAGTGAAACCTGATGAGGTCCAGCTGGAGGATTTAAGACTCTGGAGGAAGCATGTTGAGGTACATAAAGAGTTTTTTCTTCTTTTTTTCGCCTACAGTGAGAATTCCCCAGCGGATCCACCAGATCAAGCTGCTATCCGCTCCTTGGGCTGCTGCTATCCAGGCAGTGACCAGCTTGGGATGTGTTTACTGCCCCCATTAATCCCTGATTGATTTTCTCCAGATTAAAGCAGTTTAGAACATTGTAAAGCAGCTCTGTCACCAGCTTGACCACCTTGGTTTAACCCTTCAGCAGGGGAGTTTTGAACAGTCTAGCAAAGGATTCTGTTCCGCAACAACGTAAGGTTCTAAGGTTCCATGTTGAATTTAATGAACGCAGATATTCTTTAGAATGTTCCATTCTAACATTTCCATTACACTGGTGTGACGCTACCAGTTTAAGGGTTAAGGAGCTGGACCAAAGCTGGATTGTTATACAGTATGTGTTATTGGCACACAGCCCTGTAGAACTGACCACTCCTCTTGTATGTTACATGCATGTTGTTGTTGTTGTTGTTGACACTGTTGCCTTGTCCATCTATAGCAAGTGAAGGCAGGCGTTCTCGAGGAGGTTCAGGATCAAATCAGTGGCCTGCTGGACAGGGCCATCAAAGAGTCTGTGGACTCCTTCTCTAAGCACACCAACTCGTCTCTGGACAGGAAAGAGCCGAAGAATGCTTCCCGGTGAGGACAGCACATGATAGCCCGACTGCTGATAGACGACTAGCCATTTAGCCCATCTTACTGAATGATGATGATGATGATGTGGTCATTGTAAAGTAAAGTAGACACTTATTCACCGCAGATTACACAAGCCAGGGGATGGAAAAGTGTTCATCGCCAGACAATCCTTACTAGAGTAAGTGCTTTGCCATGTCAAACAAGTAAAACACATCTTTTGCATCAAAAAAGGTCTCATTCTTCTACCACTTTGCTGTTGTCTACTTTTTTCAGTGAGCTCTTTGAGATCAGTCACATCAGGACCATCTACCACATGTTCATTGCTGCCCTGTTCCTTTTCATAATCAGCACTATAGCTGTGGACTACATCGACCAGGGCAGGTAAGAAAGAGTTTGCGAATCTGTGTGTGTGTGTGTGTGTGTGTGTTGTACAGTGTTGTGCATGTGTGTGGGAGTACGCCTAGAGAACAAGCTGAGTGTGACTGTTGCACACCAGACAGTAGCTCAGAGAGACCATTGACCTGTCTATTCTTTATCATTCAGTACACCTGTATCTGCAGGCTGGGACTGACTCCCCGCTTGTCGATTTTAATCACTCAGCTTTGCCTTTAGAGGAAACAGAGCAGCAATAGGTTCTGTCAGTCACAGGGAGATGATCAGGAGACAGCTTTCCCAGGCTTGGGTAGTGAAAAGAGATGGTCTGAATTAAGATGAGCTCTTAAGGTCTAAACAGACAGATTTTCTGGTAGATTGGATGGTTTAAAAGGTGAATACAGGGAATCAGGCGCCATCTAACCTTGATTGGATTTGATCTAATTTATTAAATAATTAACTAAATGAGCATCTCAAGCAGGCATTCAATCTCTTGTGAACACAAAAAATCGTTTTGAAATCATTAAACTATCATGAGCGTCATTGCTCATATTTACAGTAGTCTATATTAGATCTGTGTGTCATTTTTCACCTCTTATTGTAAATGTGTTTCCCCTGTAGACTGGTCCCTGAGTTCACCTCTTATTGTAAACGTGTGTCTCCCCTGTAGACTGGTCCCTGAGTTCACCTCTTATTGTAAACGTGTGTCTCCCCTGTAGACTGGTCCCTGAGTTCACCTCTTCTTGTAAACGTGTGTCTCCCCTGTAGACTGGTCCCTGAGTTCACCTCTTCTTGTAAACGTGTGTCTCCCCTGTAGACTGGTCCCTGAGTTCACCTCTTCTTGTAAACGTGTGTCTCCCCTGTAGACTGGTCCCTGAGTTCACCTCTTATTGTAAACGTGTGTCTCCCCTGTAGACTGGTCCCTGAGTTCACCTCTTATTGTAAACGTGTGTCTCCCCTGTAGAATGGTCCCTGAGTTCGACCTCTTCTTCTATGCCTTCGGGCAGCTGTCGCTGGTGGCGTGGTCCTGGCTCCTCATGTTCAGCTACACGCTGCTGGGGCCCTACGTCGCGCTGAGCGTGTGGGGAGAGCTGTACCACAGCAGTGGCTGGAGGGTGACGGTGTCCGTGGCGGCGGGCCTGCTGCTGGGAGCGGCGGAGACCGCACTGCTGGGAGTGTTCCCCATCTACGTGATCCTGCACTACCAGCTCCCTCCAGCCTCGCGATTCATCCTCGCCGTCGAGCAGGTACAGCAGGAACACCTCTCAGATACAGTATCATCAAGCTGGCTCATTAACCATGTAAATAAACATACATAAACACACGCACACACACACATATGTGTATCACATGTGTGTGTTTATGTGTATGTGTGCGTTTGTGTGTGTGTGTGTGTGTGTGTGCGTGTGTGTGTGTGTGCGTGTGTGTGTGTGTGTGTGTGTGTGTGTGTGTGTGTGTGTGTGTGTGCGTGGGTGTGTGTTTGTGTGTGTTTGTGTGTCAGGGAGTGTGCGTGTGTGTGTTTATTTACATGGTCGATGAGTTCGGTCGGTTGGTTGATATATGAAACCTGGAACAGCTCATTTACAAGCCAATAAAGCCTCAATATAGTCAATGAGTGACTAATCAGGCCATATCACTGCAGTACATGCTGCACCTAACTAAGTAATTTTCAGTCAGTGCCAACTCAATGTCCCCTGGGTAGCTGTTAAAAGTGCTCCTCCTGTGCTAATTCAAGGTCCCAAATGTACACAGTAGGAATCAAAGTCCTTCAGATTCCTTTAAATATTTTAATATTGATCGCAATTTTCCCCAAAACCATAGCAATACCCATTAATGTGAATTAAGGGGCCCATCATTTAGAAACAAATGACCTTCGTCTCTCCTTAATCTGATGGTATGTCATTGCCAAGCTTACAATCATTTCTGAAACTATGCACAAATGTGCTATACAGATCCCCTACAATTCTCTGAAAGATGAAGGCTTTGTGCTTAATGGTGATACTTCGGAGTCTCTCGAGTCCTAGTGCCAAGCAAAAACACACAGTGTTCTGAAAAGCCTAGATAACAGCGGGATGCCTGATTGCAACAGAAATATCTCTTATGTGATGTAATGTAATGGGATGGGAAAGATAAGGGGAATGCAGGGCAGATAGAGAACTCGTCATTTCAGAGCTCCAAATGTCTTGAACAGACTAGAAGTGGATGAGACACTTAAAAAAAAAATATGTACATTAAGCACAGCCATCAATCGTTTGGACACCCATTTCAAAGGCAATTTCACGGGTGCACGTGTTAGGCAGATTTTTCGACTAGATTTCATCTGCGGGTAGATGCCAGCTTCTCTCTTCCTGTTCCATCTCTGCCCCTGGTTAATTTGAGACAGTCAGATCAAAGCGAGCTCTCTGTTTGACCCCAAAGCAGGTAGGCTATCTGGTGTGTTTGTGAAAATGTGCGCTGCTGCTGACAGGGTGAATCTCTCTCCGCTCTCCTCAGATCAGATTCTTTATGAAAAGCTACTCTTTCATCCGCGAGACCGTTCCCGCTGTCATCCTGGACGAGCCCAAGGAAGGTAATTCTGCTCCACCAATAACAACATGCCCCCGTGACAGACGCATTACTTAAACATTTAACTGCTACAGATCAGGCAGCATCACTGCTGATTGTTTCAAAGCATCCTCCAAAACAGCACACTATTTATACCAAAAGAACAAGTATATTAATCAACCCTTAGGTTAAAAGCATTTAAAAGGTTTATGATTTTCATGTGTTCTTTTTGAAGGATGTCCTCCAAAAACACCCACACTGTCCAGCTACCTTTACTTCCTATTTGCTCCCACTCTGATATTCCGGGAGTCTTACCCCAGGTGAGCCATTTACAGCTGAATGCTATCAGACAATACTGAACCACCATTACATTAAATAATGATTTACAGTGATCTTTTCTGCATGTCTACTATAATATGTGTGATGAGTAATATGTGTATAATAGAGTGTTAATCCACTGTTCTCATTCCAGAAACCCCTACATTAGGTGGAACTACATTGGATTAAATTTGTTAAAGGTAATTCATTGTGAAATCATCTTTGTTGTGGCATACACTGTAGTCATAGACAAAGTTGAAGCAAATTAACAGTGAATAGCTTTTTGCTGTCATTTTGTCATTGATGTTTGTGATTATGCAAACTAATACTCTGTTACTCTCATACAAATCGCAATCTCTGGAAATGGCTGCAGCAAATAATGGAAGAACAGAAATTAGCTGGCACATCAGGAAGCTTAGTTTTAAACTGTAATCACATGCCCTCCAATGGTGTAAGTGGCTTACTGCAGCTGTATTGCTCTCAAAACCTGTGTACAACCTCAGAGACCAACTAAGGCCACTGGCCTCTTGTCAAATATAGTCACAGACAACTGCCACTTCACTTGAGAAAGATAATATTTTGTGAAATCTACTTTCCACCAGGAAACGTATAGAATTCTATGTAAGCTTGGACAACATCAGCATGTTTCCATCAATCTGACATTGTGCAGCAGCAGCACTGATAGGTAGTGCATAGACAGAACAAAAATAAGCTAGAGGGATTTTGCATCGATAAAACTCCATGTTGGTCATCCTTTTGCAAGACACCTACAGTACATTATGCATAGCCTACCTACTAAATTACAAACAATTGCTCTCCCTCACTCCTCTCTGTCTTTCTCTCCATAGATAATGAGCAGTATATTCTATTTGAACTTCATCCTTGTCCGGCTGTGCATTCCTGTGTTTACAAATGAGGACAACAGACCCTTCACCACAAGGACACTGGTGCTCACCATGTTTCATGCATCATTTCCAGGTATGGTGGTCCCTTTTGTAGACTGTCTATCCAGCCATGCAGTTGTTGTGTTTGTGTTGTGAAGTTGTGTTTGTGTTTATGTTTCGATTTAAATCTATTAGCAGACAATTTGTGCAAAAAAACATAACCTACATTATATTTTAACCAAGGACTAAACTAAACACGGCAGCGAGTTGTTGTTTGTGCTGCTACCACTTTGTTTTTTGTTGTTTTTTTTCTTCTTCAAATTTCGGAACCTGTGCTGCCTACAGACACTGTTTTTGTGTGTACTCACGGAATGGGCAGCTAGCGGTTGTGAGGAGATATTTGCTGAATGTGACAACATTTTTCATGGGCTTGTAAAATCCCTGATTGCATCTTTAATGCTAGCCTCCAATCATCACATTAGTCACTGGAACATACCCTCTACCTAATCAGAGGTCATAACACAATATGTTTCATTAACCGGTTTTCCTCTCCGACGGGTATGTGAGAATATCCATTTGTGGACTGGTCAATAGATTTATCAATCTATGTGAAATTTTCTCCCCTGGTAGCCTGCTGTGCTTAACAGTAGGCCTGTATCTTTACCCCCCCCCCCCCCCCCCCACACACACACACACACACACACACACACACACACACACACTGGCTCTGTGAAACCGGACTGTGTGCTGTTAGATAACACAGAAGGTTAAACAGGGTTTATGGTGCATTCTTTATAACCCTCTGAGCACTGGGTTATGTTTACATTCTCCTGAACTGATCTGGAAGGTGATAGTGTTTGGTGTGGCACATACTTGTTCTTGCCTGCTAGTTGCCTTGCTTTCAGTGAGACCTAAAGGATCTTGGGTTTTTTGTTTTGTTTTTGAGGACTGCATTGAACTTGGCCCAGACAAAGCACGAACCCAAAACACAACTTAATTTAGTCAGTGTTATTGTGATGGACTTTCATATACCCTGTACATTGAAGCTTGCCAAAAAATCAGATTCAGAGTAAAGGCAAAAGTCCTACCATGTACTTGGTCGAGTGGTGCCAATTAGAATAGGCTGATTTAGTGAATGGTTGGAACAGGCTACCAAAGCTACACTGGTTCAGCTCCATAGCTCCGTGTGTCATTACTGCTACAGTAACTGGTACCTGTGCCACAGGTATACTGATGTTTCTCCTCGGCTTCTATGCCTTCCTCCACTGCTGGCTCAACACCTTCGCAGAGCTGATGCGATTCGCTGACAGAATGTTCTATCAGGTAAATTTTTTTTTATGACACCACTCTCTTAACATCATGACAGTTGTGACTTTGCAAGTAATTGTCTCTACATAGGTTATGTGCCACAACAACGTCTCTTAATATAGTATGTGGAAACAAATATACTGTATTGGCCTTCTACATTTCCTCAAAAGTATGTTAGAGTGTTCTGAAACAGGGAAGTTTGTCGTCTATTGTTAGGACTGGTGGAATTCAACTTCATTTGCTAACTTCTATCGCACCTGGAACATCGTGGTGCATGACTGGTTGTACTACTATGGCTACAGAGACTTCCTCATGGTGAGTATCTTCTCTTCGGCTGCTGATCAAATCAATATTATTTTAAAATAACACTTCCACAGAGCCATACTCGGTTCCCTTTAGTCCTCTCTTTTCTTTGCTCTGAGCCCAGCTGCAATACTCTGCCTTAAGCCATTAGGTTCATCGTGAAGAGCAAACTCTTCCGCTACTAAAGATGTTGACCTTTGACCACTTTTTTTTTTTTATCCTCCCCAGCTGTCCAAGAGAAAGTTCCGGTCTGCAGGCATGTTGGGAGTGTTTGTCGTCTCTGGCCTGGTGCATGAGTATGCCCTGACGATGTTATTCGGTTTCTTCTACCCAGTCATGCTCTGCACATTCGCAGGGTTTGGAAGTAAGAGCTACAGTACACCCATGACATGCATCACAACAACAATTTAATGTAATAATAGGAACGAAATGCGAGTGTAAGCCTTAACGTGCCTTTTTGTGTTTCTACTCTTTAGTGATGTTCAATTTTGCCATCAATGACAAACGCAAGAGTCACTTCTGGAACATCGTTATGTGGACGTGTCTAATGTTAGGCCAAGGGGTTCACGTGTGTTTGTACAGTCAGGAGTGGTATGCCCTCATCCACTGTCCCCGTACTGGGGTAAGTTCTCCGACACATGACCAGCACCGCCACACACAACGCAAGCCAATAGAAAACAGGCGCATTCAAATGGCACGCAAGGAAAGAAGCACAGATTCAAGCTCTTGGAAGCATCTACATCAGTATCTGTATCAGCCGTAACTCTAGAGCTTGTAGAGACACACACACACACACACACACACACACACACACACACACACACACACACACACACACACACACACACACACACACACACACACACACACACACACACACACACACACACACACACACACACACACACACACACACACACACACACACACACACACACACACACACACACACACACACACACACACACACCATTTTCCACAAGAAGTTGAACCTTTAACATGTGAGCACACTCAGCGCAGCATTTAAGTAACAGTGCGATGCTGAACTGCGACCAGATTACATTTCTGCTCTATAAGCACAAATGCCCCAGTTGTAGTCCTTAGGATGAAGTGGCAGATGGCCGAGGATGTGCTTACAGTGCCTGGCTCTGAAAAAAAAAAATTCACCCGCAAAAAAAAAAAATGAAACGCTGCCAAATGTATTTTCATCTAAAAATAGCATACAATTTCACAAGCTAAAACAATAATCAATTACACCATAGAAGAAACAATGACTTTTTTTTTATGGCTTTATATAGATGTGATTTAACTTAGCACTAAGATGTGCTAAGTGGTTTGAGTGTGTCTTGCTTGTCATTTAAAAAAGATATCTTTCTTTACGCAGACTAGCTTCTGGGAACTAGTGACACCAAGATCCTGGTTTTGTGACTACTAGTAAATCCAAGTGAGGATCCTCTGATGAAGAAAAAAGCTTCAACCAAAGAGGGTTATCAATCAATCCATAACCAAGGATCCTTGCTTCAATGAGCCAAACACATTCTTTTTTTCACCTGCCTTAACTGTATATATTTAAACACAATGTCTTATTTGGATCTTTGAGTAAAGGATCATTCTTTAATACTTCATGTGTCCGGTTGTTAAGTCTGACCTCACGGGTCCAACAGCTTTTTCTTCAAAAACATTTACTAGAGCAACCAGACAGTTTTTGCAACTTGTAAACCTTTGTAAATATCACCTCCGTTTTAGTCAAAGTAAAACAAAATCACTTAACTTTAACAGAGAAATTACTGTAGCTGTGCTGCCAGATGATGCAATCAATGGGTAGGTGATACAACAAGTGAGTACTAGGATGACAATTTTCTTCAAGGCTTACTTTTTTCTGAATAGCAGGGGGAAAAAAAGTTTATTTTACTGTAAATGAAGAAAAACAAGTGGCTCTGAAAGCCGTTGGACCCGGAAATATATTTATCCCATTATTGCATCATCACTTAATAACCGAATTATTACATTGTACATAGTCTGTGTGGAGATGTTTATTATTATGTTTGTATTCTTCATGTGCACACATTTGATCATATCAATAAAGCAGTAAATAGAACAATAACATGTGCTCATACTTTTTAAGGTAGTGAATAATGAAGTGAGTTCAACTGGTCAAAGTAATGTGTATACAAAAGCTATCATGTGCAAATGCTATTTATTTCTTTGTCGTCAGCAGAGAATCGCCTCTAGATTTCAAAAGCTGTCCTAGTGCTCCATTCATTCTGTGAGAACAGACACAAAGCATTAGCATTCAAAATAACGTCATGCTGTCACACTACTTTGATGTTAATTATTTTTAGGTATGGGATAAATGCCTAAACTAAAAATGTCTCTCAAACTGTATTTACATAGGATAATCCTAAACTGTTAGATTAAATGGTAGAGATTCTTGACATTGTCATGCTTTCTAAGCAAAGAATTAATCTGTTTTAATCCTACTTTTCTCTGTTTTTTTAATGTGTTCACTGTTTTCACTGTGAGAAAACATCATATACACAGATTGTACATAATTCTGGCATTATTCCTTATCTACACAGTGCCACCATGTGCATTGCCCACAGTGCTTTACTTCAAACTGCTTTACACTCTTCCAAACATTTACGTCAAAATGCAGCACAACATGTTACATGCAATCATGATATGGGTCCTCTCAATATCTACATGTACATGCATAGTTGCAGATCCAGGCTATACCTCTGACATGTCAAAACTTGAACTCAAAATTAACCACAAAGCAGTTCTGCTTAGGGCACCGAAATAGCCAGCAGCAGCACTGCATCTACATAGGTACATAAGTATTTTGATGTTAATTTAAACCATGGCATGTAAATCACCATTTATATTGGGCCATTAACCTTGTCTTAAAATGTCAGCTATATTCTTTGAAAAATGATATGTATAATTTTCTATAACACGTGTGTTACTGTGACAACACACAAGAGGTCTGTCATGGAGGAAATGTTTCTATTACCTGTCTTGCAGAGTTCGCCGAGCTTTCCTTCTCTCATGGTTCACGTCCATCTCAAGCAAACGAGGAAGAGTTGGCATGGGCAGAGGTAGCGCTGCAGGCTGTTTGGTTGTAAGCCATATGCTGTTGTTGGTGTGCTGCACCTCCCATAACCGCTCATAGCTGGCGTGGTCTGACCCTGGTGTGTCCCTTTCACTGGTGCGGTCACTGTGAGCATCAAAGACTCATTCTGTGTCATATTCACCAGGCAATACTCCAGTTATAACATAACATGGGGTGGTGGTAGTGTAGTGGTTAAGGAGCTGGGCTAGCATGCAGTAGCTTGAAAAGTTGTGGGTTCAATTCCCAGCTTCCACCGACAAGACACAGCAAGACACTTAAGCATAACCACTCAGCCAGCCAATATTCCCAGGTTGCACTGGGAGCATTGTAGCCTGGCCCCAAGGAAATAGATGTTTGCCAATGGAGCAAGGCCAGACTTTCTGCGAAGGAGCATTGGCTAGGAGCATTGGCCCATTGTCTAATATAATACAAATGTAAAAGCCAATGGGCTTTGCGCCGTTAAAAACAATAGAGTCCTAAACTTTGGCATCACTTGATGCACCGCAGACGCCAACAGTGGGCATTGGCCTCAAGTCGCTTTGGATAAAAAGCGTCTCCTAAAGGATCAAATGTAAATGTAAATAATATTCAGCCCTGTAGCCATGTAGCATCATAGTGAATTAATGGTAGCATATGTAAGAAGCATTACCATGAAACAGGAACCCACACCCAAGGTAAAGTGGCTACATCATCAATGTGTGGTGACTGTGAGCGCTGGAGTTAGTACCTTTCGCTGGTTGTCAGGTGGCGATCATACAGTGCGGGCAGTAGAGAGGAGAGGAGTGGGGACAGTGCAGGTGGTTGAGGGTTCGAGTGGTGACTGCGTTGACAACGGGAGGGATTGAGCGACCACTGCAGTTTTTTCGGCACTATTGTCAGAATCGGGTACGGCAAACAGTCCTGAACTGAGCAACAATAGGGTGCTGCCAGATGTATGCCAAAATCCAGTTTCAGCTGTGGAATTAGAATGAGGAAAATGTCTCTACTATAATAATAATAATAATAATAATAATAATAATAATAATAATAATAATAATAATAATAATTAATTACATAATAATAATAATAATAGTTGAATTATTAATTTTTACCTGGTTGAACAAGCACATCATTCGTGTCATGCAGCTTTTGCGAATTTGATCAACTGAGGCCTGCTTGGTATAACCACTGTCAGATACTTTTGTTTGGAGCTTTTCCAGTTTTTGCAGGTAGAAGTAACACTTTCTTACAGTATGACCATCGTTCAGGCTGCGAGCTTCAAGCAATCTGCCATTTAAAATCTTGCTATCATCACAATAAAAGTCATGAATTAGGCCAACGATTTTAAATCCAGTCCAACATCCTCCTTAAGAGATTTTAAAATAATTTAGAATTTTATATAAAAACTGATCAAATAAAACTTAATCGTTGGAATGTACTGTATAAAATGTACTTGGAATAAAAATGTACTGTATTGTCAAAAGTAAAATTGTAAAATGTTTCATAATAAAAAAAGATCACTGGATTAAAAAATGTACTTGTATCTCACCAGACTTGTTGGAGTCTTGCATGTCTCATGAACCTCTGCATGATGCAGCAGAGGCGATTCTCGATGCTGACCTGTGTCTGCATGATGACGTCCCTGACCAGATGGTAAAGCCTTGGGGTGATGGTTCTCTTCAGCAAGGCCTGGTCCAGTAGCTTTTCATTAACCCGCTGAGACTCCACATCGATGACGTACACGGGTCTTCTCAGTTGCGACTGTAATAAGCCCTGGGCCTGCTCCGAGATCTGCTCTGCATATCGATCCGTGTGGTCCACGGGACTGACCGACTCTGCGTCTCCGATGGGGTCAGGGCTCTGTGGCTCAGGGTTAAAAGAGGACTCGATGCGTGGAACCAGCTTTGCCGGAACCACTTTCTTGATAAGTGTCTCAACTCTTTGAGGTTTCTCAACAACCACATGTTCCTCTTCCTCCACAATCTCTTGGATGACTTTCTCCTCCACTGTTTCCTCTACTACCTTGGGTTCAGCTGGCTTCTTTGGAGTTTTTTGAGGAGAAGGGAGATGGATGTTTGCTGGCTCCTGTTTATCGACCATTCGCTTGTGCATCGTCCACAAGCTCTCAAGGGTAAGGCGCAATTTACAGGCTTGCTGTTTTTCAATGTTATTGATGGTCTTAAACATGCCCATGAGTTGACCCAAGGTAGCACGACGTTTCTGGTCAAAAACCTTACCGTGTTTGTCTTGTAGTGAAAACAGGCTGTCCAAAGATGCCCCAGCATTTTTGATGGACTTGTTATGCTTCTTCATCTCTTTACTCAAATCTTTCAACATATCACTGGGATTTGATCCTGGATCATCCCATAGCTCAGATTCGAGCAGAGACGTTTCCTGAAAGGGCAGTTCCATGATTTCTTCTGTACATCTCCCGCGGATGTGCGACATTATATCATTGAAGCAGTCGTGCATGGAGCACTGCAAAAACTTATAGAGCTTCAGTACTTTTTCAGGTTTGGTCATCTCTGTTTCTTTGCCCAGTTCCTTGTTATCATCAAACATCATGGAGTTCTCAAGGATTCCAAACACAGTTTGCCGAAACTCCCCAAGCAGGTGAGTACTCTTTTTCTCGATCTGTTCTACAACGCTCTCGGCCTTCTCCTCCGTGGTGTCACTCTCAGTGATCTCAGCCAAGTGATGTTGCTTTTGGCCTTTTTGCCGAGAGGGTCTGGGTACATTGTTCGTAGGGACTGCATTTGGTTCAGCATTAGCGACGGGCTTTGAGTCTTGCACGTTTTGGTACACTACTGACTCAGGCGAGACCGCACCTTTTTGGTGTGACTGCTCTTGGATATTTTTTAAATGGAACAGAAGAGCCTGCCTCTCTTCCCTCAGGTCTGCTATTTTGTCTCCTAGGGCTTTTACTTTGTCTTTTTCCATATACAGCTGAGTGCTTAGCTGTGACATTTTGCTGCTGCTGTTCTTTCTGTTATAACGCTCTTTCCCCATGGTGAACTCCTTGCTTCTCTCCTGGAAGGCCTGGTTTATGTTCTGCAAGCCCGTCTGGACAAAGTGAAAGGCTATACACAGGGCTTTATTGCCAGACATGGACTTCTGCATGTCCCCCAATATGAACGAGAGCTCCGAGGCACATTTAGTGGCAAAGCTGGCGTCTTCCAAAATGGCCTCGACAGTGGGAGGCTGTAGCTCCTGGATGCGACTGACGGCCTTTGCATCAACTTTGGTCTCTCGCCACCAGTGCCACACACTTCCTTTATGTATTGCTTTGAAAACACAGTTTGAAAGTTTCATGTTTTTATCCAAACAGCATTGCCTTGGTCTATAGCTAAAAGTAAGTATCATTCTGTATTCCTTGAATTTCCCATTGGGTGTCAGTAAAATATCTATCTATCTATTCATTCATTCATATAATTGAATAATGTAATTTTTCATGTTTCCATGTCATTGCATTGTTATTTATAATATATAGGTCGCTATTTACATGAATAATTAAACCCCCTACCAGTCTCCTCTTTCTTTGTCTTCCTCTTATTCGTGCTATATACGGATTTCCAAAGGCTGTGCAAACGGTTGATGCCACAATCCAGATCAAACATAAACTTGCTCAGTTTGCTCTCCATGAAATGTATGGATTCCGATGAAGCAATCCCGTCTAATTCTCTTTCATGGTCAAAATGTTCAAAAGATTCCTCTGTTTAGGGCAAGGGAAAGCACCACTTAACCAAACGTGTCAAAAGAAAACAGAAGACAGTCACAGAAGACAACCACAAAAAATAAAGAAAAAGTTAACACTCACTGGTGAAAGACAACCAGTCCAGCAGTTCTCCCAGTTCCGCCTCTCTCTGTACTGCTGAATCCAGAAATACTCGGATCCGGTCCAGTTGTTCCGACCTCCATCGTCTTTCCTCCAATCCCGCCAAGAATGTTGGTAAATCTTCCTCACCATCTTCTTCTTCTTGGGCACGGGGCGGACCAGGGGTGGACATCACGGTATCCTACCTCACCGCGGAACACGGCCTGTCTCTGAACTTCAACAGGGGAACACAACAGTTGTTGATGCGCTTCGATTAGGCTAGTTACGAAAGTCAGTGGCAATAGTCTAAATGACTGATTATTGTTATGTAGTCTAGAAATATGCCACATTTAGCCGAACGTCGAGAACAATTTCATTCAACATTTGGCTAATAGCCTACGACAATGGTCGACATCACCACTTACCTTTCCTGTAACTCTCTCGCTCTTTCAATATTTTGGACAATGAAAATGGTATGATCTTGGGTCTTGGGTCTAATTATTACGTAGCATGATGCAGGACTGATGCACGTCATTTCGAAATGCTGTGTAGGCCACTCTGAAGGCTAGACATATTCTCCCATTTTTACGCGCAAAACATTTGCTTTATCACATAATTAAATAATTCAATCAAATCAGGCTACACGTTTGCTCGATTCGTGAGTTTAAACTCTCTGTTGAGAATGCGTCCGATGCCCCAACCTACCCAGGCAGTAGGGGCTATAATAGGCCTATTATTAACCACTCCGATAATAAACAGGATATTGCCATGATGGGCTGAAAATTACATTGGATATGAGAGTCATTCTGGGCTTTTTTTTTTTTTCACAATACACAGCACATATCAACTGGAACTCTTCCAAGACTAATTAGACATAAAGCACCTTGATTGCACATTGAGTAATACATAACTTTGAATAATCTAACAACACCGTTGCACATTTTAGTCTGGAATGGTTTATTATTTAATTGTGTGGCAGCATCATCAAAGCACCATCACACACACACACACACACACACAATAAATTGTGAACATCTGTGAAAAATTAGAACTTTTTGTAAGCGGCATTTCAAATGTACATAGTCACAAAGCAGTGCAAGATATAATAACTAAAACAGCACAACCCTCAGTCATAAGACCATAAGACATATGCAGAACACACTCGAGTACAAAACGAGAAACATCAATTCTCACACAAGGGGAGTGCATTTGTACGGAACCTTAGGTTCTGTACTGAACTAGTGGTTTTACTCACAATGACTGTAAATTAGGGGCAAAAACAGACATGAAATCTGTTCCTTCAAAGAACTCACAACCCAAATAGTGCAATAAGGTATCAGATTGATGAGAGAGAGAGAGAGAAAGAGAAACAGTCAGCTCAGTTAGAACTGACAGTCTGACTGACAAACAGCACATACAGTGGGGGGATGGTGTGCAGACACTATAAACACAAGGATTAAAACCCAGCCAGCATGAATTCACTTTGGCTCACCCGGGGTCCTCATTCAGGACTGTGGTCACGTGTATGGGTTGGGGGGGGGGGGGGGGGGGTTGGGGGGGGGGTGTTGAGCAACGCTGGGTAAATCAGCTTTCAGCACCACAGCTCTGTAACTAAGTGGTTTCTCAGAGATGCCCTGTACCCCGTTTTTCCTTTTTCCCTCTTTTTCTATACTAGTGCATTGCCTACATTAACAATGAATGGTTAGAGGCGGGGCAGGAAAAAGGCTCGACCCACACTGTCGACCCAGGAAGAAGGGATGGAGTGGGCAGGGGGGGCCAATTGCATTCTGATCGCCATGGCATTGACTCAGTGCCATCAAATAGATTGCACTGCGAGTTAGCACTCTGGGATTTGGGAGAGGCTCAGCGATGCTCGTCGCTCGAGTGCACAAGGGTCTGGGACTTCAGCTGGCTTATTGCTTCCCGTGAGAAGAGCAATAACCAACAATGCAATGCGACTGAAAAAAAAACAAAAAAAAAGCAGGGGGAAAAAAAGACAGACCATATTCCACTGTGAGGGAAAACAACACTGAATGACAAAGGACAAGGCAGCGGCATTTATGAGCTTTTCAAAACTATGCTTCAAAGTAGACTACGGTTAACAAAAAAATATATATATCTTTGGAAGTCATCAAAAATGAACATCTACATGTGAAACAGGTACACGTGAAAATTCTCCCTGAACACTAATCTATATTGATTAACTAACTGCAACACCTAGAAAGAAAAAGATGCTTTAACTCGAACATGACTCCCATTTTGGTCGTGTAAGTGCTTGGGTAAAACAGGCAGTGACTGGCATGCCGGCATACATGTCAGAGCAGTAACAGCATATCAAGGAGGTATCCGCAACTTGACATTTTACCATGTGAGCACAAAAGAGTACGGTTATAAATGTTGTAAACGTCAAACAGTACACGATGGTACTCTGCTTATAACAATAATATTTATAATAACCACATTTGTATATAAAACAAAGAGACATGCTCACCAAGACAGATGGTGGCGACGCCAAGAATGCTCTCTAGTCTCCAATGTTTTACAAAGGTGCTCAAGCCAGCAGGCCCCAGCTGCATTTACAGTACTACAACTGGGTCTGTTCCCACATCCTGCTCTTAACACACCGTACCATCCCTGCACTGGTGAATAAACAAACACGTTTCTAGTAACTGTAGGTGCCTTTGGTTCCATAGCTCCTATAGATGTTAGGAGGGGCCCCTATGGATATAAGGGGAGGCCCCTATAGATGTTAGGAGGGGCCCCTATGGATACTAGGAGAGGCCCCTATAGATGTTAGGAGGGGCCACTAAGAATGTTAGAGGCCGCATTTGTCCATTTTACTCAGCACAAATTCCAATACAGGGAAGCATTCATAAAGACCATGAAGACCAGTGCATACATCCTCAAAATGACACTACTTTTTATGTCGATTCATTTTCTTTATACATATATAATGTAACTGGGGGGGAAAGGGGACTTAAAACTTGATATGATGGTGCATTTGCACTGCTCTGTGAGGGACTGACGAAGTTAAACATGACTTTTTGTTATCTGCTTTGTTTCAAAAAGCATCAGGTTATTAGACTAATTTTATCAGCATCTGTATAGCGTTGACAATCTGGGCAGTCCACAATTCTTCGCAACAAGAGTCAAAAACAGGAAGGAGTCTGTGTGCACTCCCACACAACACCCTTATATCATTGTCCCAACCACAGCTTCTCTGTCCGTAGTCGAGTTCCTTAGAGGGTCAGTGAATATATTACCCGTTCATGCATGGAGAGGGAAGTCCACTTCACATTTCAAAACATGTACAAACCTGAAGCAGTGCAGGTGAAATGTGTTTTGAGGTCTTTTGGGTTATGTTTGTTGGGTCGTGCAATAATCTTCAAAGGGTCACCTTTTAGAGCTCTTTTTTTTCTTTTCACTGTCTTGAAAATTGGCCCATATTTTGGTGAATCCAAAATCCCATTGCGTATTTCCACATCCATAGCTTACAAATATGCGTTATCTAAGCAAGAACAAATAAGCTTTCCGACGCCATCAGGTGCTTAATCAGCAGCCAGGACATCGATATGCCAACACCTACTTCTGTGAGCGTTGCCTTGCCAACCTCCTCATGAAACAACAGGTCACTGTGGCAATAATAACAACACCCACAAACAAGGCTGACGACACTCCAATCACGAGGGGAATAAGGAGAAGATCCATGACTGGAAGGAGAGAAGCAGAGAAGAGAAGAAAACAAATTACATCCATTCGATATAGAGACAGCACAGTTTTGAGGTCTTACTAAGAGGCAAACACTGTATCTGTATTAGATACTATAGTTAAAAAGCTACAACTAAACGAATAGCAGTCTAAGTCTTACCTCTGGCATACAGGTAGACCCGGACCGTAGTCGATTCAGCTCTGGCTCCAGTGTTGTACCACGCTCCGTTGGGGTCCTGTCCCCACACCGCCACCTGGCACAGGTAGTGCCCCTGGTCCTCCACCCTGGCGGCGTGGATCCTCAGACGGTAGCAGTCGGGGGCCAAGCGGTCCACGCTCAGCTCGCTCCCGTTGCCGTAGATGCGGGACAGGCCGTCGTAGGTCAGCAGTGCCAGGACGCGGCCGGGGTCGTCCGCCAGGGGCTTCTCGCCCAGGCCCTCGGGAGACTGCGGCTTGGACAGCCACTGGATCTCCACCTGGGAGGGGCCCGTGGTGGTCACGGAGACGTTGCAGAGCACGGCCACGGTGTTCCCTCGCCGCAGCAGCGGCCCGCGAGGCACCACAGCCACCGCTGCCACACTCACGTCTGGGATAGACACAGAGTGAGAGAGACAGAGAGAAAGAAAGAGACAGAGAGAGAAGAGATAGGGGTATTAGATTGCATTCATATCCACTCAGCAGACTAAAGCAATTGGTGCAAGATTTATGAACTCAGATCAGATGAACTTAATCAGGTTTCACAATTAGCAAGGTCTTTTGCCATTGCCGTGTGCTGCTAGTCTGTTTAAAATCCATCCCTTTCTTTCTGTACCTTTAGTCTTAACGTTGACCGTCACTCCCTCAGACCTCTGGGTGACGGTGGCCGGGGCGGAGGGTCCCGGGTTCAGCTTTCCGGCGTAGACGCTCACGGCGCAGCGGTACAGCCCGGCGTCGGAGGGGTACGCCGCAAAGCGCCGGAGCGTGTACTTCCCCTCCGCCTCCTTCTCCATGGACGCGGCGCCCTGGCGGGTGGAGTCGTCGCCCCAGGTGACCACGCCGTCCGGCCCGAGGCGGGCCACCTCCACCTCCACGCCGCCGCCCGCCCCCCGCCGCATCCACTGCACCAGGAGCGAGGAGCGCGCCCAGGAGCCGACGCCCGCCACCTGGCAGGTCAGGATGAGCGGGGAGCCCACCTGCAGGGTCACCTCGCTGCTGGGGCTGGAGGTCACCGTCAGGGAGTCCGCTGTAAAGTGACCCCGAGATATGAGGACACACAAAGAAAATAAGGCCAGAATAAGTTAAATCATAAGTGGATCATTCTGGATTGTGGCACAATGCATATTAATCTGCATAATACGCTACATGCAGGAAAGGCTCTCTGTACGCTCGTTTCCGGTGGAGCCAGGTGTGTTTGAGCCTGCCGCTATTGGTAATGCAATTAGTGTCTACACGGACCCGGTTGGATGCTGCACCTGGGAATCAGCACGTTACGACAAAGAAAGATTTATACGTGTTGAAATTGTTATTATTAGTTAACAAGATATTCCGTGTCAGAGTGGAAGATTTAACGAGCATAATATAACAGAAGATGCCGTTACAAAAGTTTAATTTCCACCGGAAATAAATGAGTGAACAGGAAGAGCCTTTTGTGCACCTAGGCTATTCCAATAATTAGTCATATACTAGCTTTAACAGATACCGTAGTAAAAGAAAATAGAATAGCTTGTGATAAACAAAGAACACTATAAACTTATGAATGAACTGCATGAAACATGCATGTTTTAAAAAGTGACACACTTGTTTAGCGTAAACTAGAGCACACTGTATAATACAGTGTCTATGCACTGTGCATACTTTTAGCAGAGTAGCAAGAGAATTTAAGAGCATGTCACTGAATATAGGCTGTCACCACAAAATCGCACAATGGAGAAGCATGGGGCCATTGTGTGTGGTGACACACAGCCCACACTAGTCTGTCAGGGGAGACATTTAGAGAAGCAACGCACAGGCTGTCTAATGAGATTAACAATACAGGCTCTGAGGCCCTATATTAAGCTCTAACTTCAGCTGCTCCCATTGTTCTGCGAGCTGAGTGGTGCTGCCATTAGAGTGAGTGCACCAGACAGCACTGAGTACACACATGGGGCAGGCGCAGGCTGCACTAAAGGCATAGACTTGTGTCCTGTGAGTGAACCAGATAGCGACGACGCATACCGCCCACACAGGGCCACTTGATGGCCATTCAGGGCCAGGGAGGGGTCTGTGCCCTCGTGGAGCTGAGCTGAGCTGAGCTAGCAAACAAACAAAAATGCCCCTGTTCCTCGTTTAAAAAAAAAAACACCAGGAAAAAGCGGCTAAATCTGTGCCGGCTGGAGAAATCCATGTTCTTTTCCAGAGCACGGAGAGAGAGAGAGAGAGAGAGATGGAAAAGTGCATTGAGCTAGGCTCATCATGATGTGCAAGCTGTGGGGACTGACCCAGAGGCTGGACGGTCAGGTTGCCCAGCTCCATGGTCCTCTGCGCGATTCTCTGCCACGTGCCGTCCGGGTCCCGGATCCACTGAGCCGCCTCGCAGAAGTACGACCCAGAGTCCTCCGGGGCCAGGGCGCCGATCTTCATCACGTACAGATCTCCGCTGCTGTCGCCGACCCTCTTCTCCAGCCCGATCTCGCCGGCCTGGTAGCGCTTGTCGTAGGAGCCGCCGCGGCCGGGCGTGACCGCCAGCCCGCGGTCCAGGGAGATGATCTCCCGCAGGGTGTGGCCCTGAGCCCCCGGGGGGCCCACGGCCGCCCCCGCCCCGCCCCGCACGCCGAAGGTGATGGCCAGGTGAGTGTGCTGCTGGGACACGGCGGAGGCCTTGCAGGTGAGCTGCAGTTCCGATCCCTCCGTCATCGGCTGGCCACTCAGAGTGCGGGGGTGACTGATCAGCAGGGTGTCCGGGATCACTGCCAGGGGAGAGGGCAGACAGGATTGGGAAAAGGGGTGGATAAATAACAGAGTACATATTAAAACACCACTTGGCAAAATCTATGATTACAGCTGCCACTGCATTGGAATGTAGGGCTGTGTGAGTAAACAAATGAAAACAAAAACAAACAACTCAGTGTTGTGATGTGTGTTGTGGTGTGTATGTGTTTACACGTTAGAAACAACATATTTCAGAAGTACAGTACAAAATAACCATGGCCTACAGTACAGCCATTCAGTTGTATGTATTTTCTAAAAGATGAGGTCATTGTTCTAAAGTGTATTTGAATGTCTCTACAGGATTTGCATAGAGAAATTGCCCCTACCTTTCACTACCACAGAAGCGCTGTAGTTGCCTTGGTAACGTGAGTCAGTGCTGGGCGTGTAGCACTCAAAGCGGCCCTGGTCATCTGGCCGCAGCCGCTGCACCACCAGCCTGGCTCTGTCACCCGAGTCCCTCTCTACCCGGATCTCCCCCGAGCGCACTCTGGGCAGGAAGGGGGCGTAGGGGAAGCCGGGGTCCTGCGTGGAGACCACCCCGATCTGGTGTCCTCCAGTGTCGGACCGGTACTGGAACCACTCGAAGTCTTGCGTGCGTGGGCCCTCGTAACCAGTCACGGCACAGGGAAGAGTCAGGGGGAACCCTGCCACTCGGTACAGTGGGCCATCAGGAACAATCACCTCGCGGCACAACGCATAGTGGATTACTGAAAGAGAGAGAGGGGAGGGGGGGGGGGGGCAGTGTGAAATGTATGTCATGTGTCAGGAACAGTACATACGGTATGAACAACACACCAGTCAATACCTGCCCTGATAACCGGGTTAATAAGAAGAGATCAATATAACAGCTCATCATGGAAAAGACCCAGACGTGAATACAGTGTCAGTGAGCATGTCGTCTAACATGCAGTCACACTTGTTAGAGAAATATGTTGGCACAAATTAGTTTTGATTTAGCTTTTACTAAAACAAATACTTGAATCGAAGGCAACATCTGAATATCTGGAATCGGCAAGACAAGAGTAGACATACACGTCAAATTGATCTAGATGCCAAACATGAAATCTGTGTCAAACTAAATTCACTCTGTAGCAGTTCACATGTGCACTTATTAATTTAGCAGACAACGATGTCCAAAGTGACTTACATATGTCAACTACATTATAAGGGATTACATTGGAAGTGGAGCAACTTGGGGTTAAGTGCCTTGCTTAAGTGCCTACAGTGGAAGCCAGGAATTGAACCCACAACTTTCTCGCCACTGCACACTAGTCCAGCTCTTTAACCACTACCACCGCCGCACTTCCAGTTGGGAGAATACTGTAAAATGTCATTTTAGACAAGATGAAATCCTATGGACCAAAGATCTTCCACAGGGAGTCCCAGACCCTCAGGGGCAGGGGTCTTCAGGGTTACTGCAGGGGGGCTCCCAAATTATTTGAGCCTGCTTTGATTTCTTACAACAGAAAAAGAATGACTAAAAAATCTTATAAAAACAAACTACCAGTCAAATGTTTGGACACACATAGTCATTTATGCATCTTTCTTTTTCATACAATGTAGGCCTTTACAACATAGAATAAAACTAAAAACTGTAAACGGAAACACACATGAGGTTGTGTAGTAAACAAAGCGACCAGAAAGTTCGGACCCTTTCAAGCTGTCCAAAAAGTGAAAAGTTTGATCTGGCCGCTTTTGTAACACTCCAAACACCTGCTTTTTTGTGGAATATTGGACTATTGTGTGTGTATTGATGAGAAAAATGAAAAACAAAATGTAGAAAACTTGAAAGGGTCTAACATTTGTCCTACAATGTAAGAATAGTCAGAAAAAGAAAGATCCATAAATGAGTAGGTGTATCCAGACTTTTGACTGTAGCGTATAAATCTGTCCGTTATTTTCTTGACCTCACTGTACTGTTTCAAATATGGCACCTGGCCTAAGCCCTCGGCTTGACCGCTGGGGTGTGTCAACAAAACTGTTGACTTAACGTCACATCACATGGGCAAAAACTGGTCTCAACACATTCATGAGAGCCTACATTATTCCCAATTTGGGAAGAATGGACAACTGACCTCACAATTTAGCCTATTCTGTACTGGATACATTTAGGGATGACAAACTTATATGTCATTGCAGCTGTTTTACTTGCCTCTAGATTTAAATAGGACATGATGTGACAGATAGCCTACATTGCCTGATGTGAGACCCAAAACTTCCCTTAAGGTGTTACTGTGGCTTGGAGAGAAATTCACTCCTGGCCAAATGACTAACCGAAACCGACATGACAAATGTAATCAGGTGCACTGTTCATCCTGCCCACAGCAGCCCGCAGCCATCAATCATCCACCTGACGGATACCACGACGCAATTAGGCAGGAGGTAACTGAGAGACACGCCTGTAATCTGGCTCATACTGACTGGCAATACTTGAAAAACTAGGTGAGGTTTCACTTCCTCCTGCCCTGCCACCTCTCTCCAAACTGGAATAGCCAGGCGAGAACACGGCTTCATGCGAACACACCCTCAGATAATGACATGGGAGTCTGGAACACAGCTTAAGCGGATCAAGCAATAATTAACGCGAGGCTTGGTCAGTAGTAGGCTAGTGAGAAAACACCAGCTCGTCCACGTATGTTAAAAATCCATGGGAGAAGTCCATGGTGCATCTTTGGAATCTTGAAGATGCTTGAAAAACGTGAGTCTATGAGTGGTAAAGAATACACCTCCAGTGTTTTTTATTATTATTATTTCAACTCTGGATAGCCATCGCTTAAAACCACACCACAGACAGCTGTTAATTCATTCACTCATTCATTCTGCATGCCCAATGGTTATCAAAAACATTTCAATACGGGGTCTGGTATTTAAATCTGTTACGCACCACTGAGACTCTAGCTTAAAGAACCGCCACCGTATCAATGAGAATTCTTCCAACTCTGTCTCATGGGTTTCCCCGGCTACAATGCATGCTCCACCATCGGCGGAGGAAATCATTAATCCCATCTAGAAGCTACAGGGATAACCTGACAGCATGTAGCTGTACTAAACGTCACAATGGGCATGAAGCGTGACAGATGGACGTGATTGAGTGTATTAAAACATTAACACTCACCCCACTGTAAACAGATGAATGCTATCCGCCACCGTGCCATTCCGCTACAAGCCCCGTTTGGTCAAAGAAGTGGTTGGTTGCCGATATCGCTAGCTAGTTGTTTTAGTGCTGTGGTTTAATGCATCGTGCATTTCCATCAACAATTCTTCCAAACATCCAAATGAAACCAAAAATGCATGATAAAGAGAAACCGGGACGTGGTTACAAGTTGCAATTTCTCATCGAATTCGTCTGAGGACGAACACCAGCAGGCTATATTCACCGATGATTTCCATAACGTGACTGAATTGAATATTTCAAAGCATTCCTGATTCCTGATCCAAATGAAAACAGAAACATTGTTTAGAAAATGTTTAGCCTCGTCTATTTAAATCATTTTAACATAACGTTATGATTTCACACTGCCTCCTATCCCCCGGCACGTTTCCACGGTGCAATCACGCTGTTCAACACAGACTCATTAGGGTACGGTGTTGAGATGGGAGGAGAGGGCGGTTGGTTCTTCCTCTCCCCCCAGCGGAGGGAGGGAGGCATTATTAGTAGTCGTGTCTGTTTGAAAACACCTTAAGTAGATCTGATTGGAGTAGAAGCTATCGCTTTTAAAAGTAGCCAATGAAAGATCAATGCGCTACAAAGCGCTGAGTACAACATCATCAATCTCCATAGTAGGCTATCTAGGCCAACCCCGCCTCCTTATATTTACTAGTTTACCCTGAAACGCCACCAGAAAAAGGCTTTTGTTTGCCTTATCATGTGAATGGGGGACATACAAATTATATTGGTCAGAGGACTTGCAGTGTTTTCACATAAACGATGCATTGTTCATGTCTTGCCATTCAGGCATAAGGCATATTTTTTCCCCTATTTTGTGAAGCATAGGCTAGCCTATATTGTGCAAAATGAGCAGAAGACAACAATTAAGACATTAATTCTGATAGTCTACTCAAAGAAGTGAGTTGTGTGATTATAATAAACTAGGACCTACATAGATTTAGAATCTGACATGAATTCTTAATCAAGTTATACACATTAACCACTCTAATGCAAGTCATAATGGTGCCTGAGTGATACAGCCAGACATGCTATTTTCACTGCTGATGTTGATCTGTCCATTTTTGTCTGTCATGATGACATTCAAATAATAGCTTGTGTGCTAATCTCACCAAAAAAGGCCAAATTAAGTGGAGCTGGGACAGCCTACAGATATTTCGCAAATGCGTAATATCTTAACTATAACTCTTCAGTTGACAGTCACAAATCAGCATGCTATATAAGATTGTGCTTGCCATCTCTATTCATGCTGCACTCATAAGTAAACTTAATTGGCTTCACTTCAAATACGATGAATGTATGCCATTTTCTTGAATGCACATTGTACTGTAATTGCTGGACTTATGCTTTTCACTTTCAAATACTGATATTCTCCAGAAGAACAATCTCTTGCCTCCCAAAATCGATCACTAAATATCGGCAAAGTACAGCAAGTAGCTCACTTGACCTCAAAGTAGATTAGTGGAAATGACAAAATTAATATAAATTGTGGAATGCCATAAACACACACACACACACACACACACACACTGTTGTATTACCAAGTCACTGGCTGGGGCCAGAGACTGTGAAACTGATGACTAATGCTTGTATGATTACCTTGGCCTAAATAGGTGTAAGTAAGGCCTAGCAAAGGATTATAAATATAAATCATTTCAAATTAAAGTAATTGAAATACTCAATATCAGACTATCCTGACATCCAACACTGGAAGTGCACCACTGGAGTGCAGTAAGAGGAACTAGCCACAAGGTGGAGGTAAAGACTAACAGACGGCTCATAAGCATGGGAGCCACACCGCCTGTCTCAGTGAAGTAGGCTACTGTCAGCACTTCAGATGACTCACCTGGACAGGACCTCACCTTAGTACAGCTCTACTTTACTCCATTTGTCCTTGAATGAAGAGACACAGACTAAGCCGAGACAGACTGAGCAAAGATAATAGATTTTGAATGGCATCCGTGACATCCATAGAGATCCTATGGTTGAGAACCTAGAATCTTGCTGTTCACCTTTCAGCCCATTCTTCTGCATGTTTGATGGAGTACACAAACTGGACACGCTTCACATATGGACGATCAAGATTTTGACTTGACTTTTTGACATAGAAAAGAATGTGTAGACCTGGGTCAGACATGAATGCAAGCTTTTTTTTTAAGTCTTTGACTCTATCCAGTGAGTTACACCTCATTGTCATCACGCTGTGTTGCTATGTGCATGTATCATTAAAATGTGGAGGATAATGTATGTATTTACATGAAAGCAAAATGTAATTCAGGCTTGGGCCTCAATAGTCAAATGAAAGCATTGGTGCAACGTTAACTTTCTTTACAGAGAGGAGTAAAGCAGAGAGGATATGAGGGAAACCCAAACGGAAATGCTCAGGGATGCAATGCGTGGCTTGGAATAGGAAGGACATGAGAGAGAGCGTGCGCGCCGACTCCCCAAGCCTTCAAAAATGGGCCGTGTCTCTTTCCATGTTCCGCCGAGCATAGCAGGCCTGCCCGTTTCTCATCCTGTCAGAAGGGGGCTAAAACCATCAGAGCACACTCTATTACCCCTGTACAATACCCCCACTCTCCCCCATATGGAAACATGAGGAACCATGACTTCACGTTGTGGCTCGGCAGAGCGAGGGGAAGTCATTACGGTATTCTGGGTATTCTGGGTTTTTAACAAGGCGGCTTGGACGCGCGGGGCTGCAGCCGAGAGGGAGCGTGCGCAAGCAAGTCTGCAGATATTGATTTTATCCCCCCCTTTTTCCATCGCTTTGGCTGCCGCGTCGACTGCGCTCGGTCTGCGCTTCGAAAACTAAACAGATAATTGGGTTTTTGCACTCGTGCGTGTGTGTGTGTGTGTGTGTGTGTGTGTGTGTGTGTGGCTTTTTTATTCAGTGGCTCGCTTTTCAATTAGGAGTGTAAACAGAAATATGTGAAGACACCAGGGAGC
>NC_085002.1:12527080-12612080 GCF_963854185.1 Sardina pilchardus | reverse complement strand
TGCAAATGCAGTGCGATTTTGAGCTCTCCTTTCAAAGCCTCAGAGTGCATTATTTCAACAGTGAGTCACTTCTGATTGGTTCAGGTCCAAACTGCAGAAGAGAAGATGGCACAGTGGGTGTCATAAAGTTTACTGCAGAACAAACACTCGCGGCAGCCGTTTCCCTTTTCAAGTGTGCGTTATGTGTGATATGGTGCCAGGAAATGCTCTCTTGTGTACTGTATGTGAGTGTGTGTGTGTGTGTTTGTAGGAATGTTTGTCAAAGGGTGGATGTTATGTGTCTGACTGTTTATAGGTGAGTATAGGAGTTTCCCTCAATTTGGTGTTTTGTGCGTATGTATGTGTATGTGTCTGTGTAGATATATAGTATATATTTGTCTATGTGTGTGTGTGTGTGTGTGTGTGTGAGTGCGTGTGCGTGTGCGTGTGCGTGTGTGTGTGTGTGTGAGTGAACGTGTACAAGTATGTGTGCTGGCAGTCCAGAGCTCCATTGTGCAGTCTCTGACCACAGTCCCTCCACGCCCACCTCACCCCCCACACTCCCCCCCCACCCCCCACCCTCCACAACAAAGGCCAATTAAACGCCGCTGCCTTGCAAGCCGGGGAGCCGACCGCCAGCCGCACTTCCACAAACAGGCAGATCTGTTTAAAACCGACGGGAGAAGCAATAAAACACAACCTACTGAGAGGCCTTCCCTCCACTGATTCGAACCAGAAGCTCTCTGGGTTCGCCCAGTGACTCGTCGCAAACCCCCCTCCCCCCCACCCTTCATCACGACCCCCACCCCACCACCACCACCACCACCACCCTCGCCCACTTTCCACATTAGCTGTGCATTAGCATCATTTGTTTGGGTAGCGCCCATAATCTTTAGCTTTAAAAAATTAACCCAACCGTAATGGCGACGCATGTTAAAGTACACTGCGGTTTTTGCTGGATTGGGGTGGAGTGGACGTTGATTTTGCCCGCATCCATTTGCTGAGCGGAAGCTGAAAATGTGCCCTGCGTTTGCCCTGCACGTCAGACGTGACCCCCCCGGGGGGCAGGTGCTCAGCGAGTTTGCGCAGCGTTTTGCATCCGGTTGACGCGGCTTGATGTACGCTATACGTACACTATGCAATCGCACTGCGCTCACGTGAGCTATAGCGCCGGCCCCGTAGCCAAACACTCCGTTGCTGACGCCACGTGCTGTAGCGCAGGGGCCGCGGAGGCCCTGTAGGGGCGGTTGTTCGGCGGCCACGGGGGTTGCACTGGCCACCGCAATCCAGCAGGGGGCGGTGGTGTGAACACGTCGGACGTCGGGGGGCGGGGGGGGAACGGGGCGGGGTGGTAGGTGGGGCGCAGGGTGGAGGTGCGGCGGTGGTGGTGTGGGCCGCTCGTGGTGGATCTGGTCAGGCTGACTGGAGCCCTTGGGCGCTGGCACAGGGCGAGGGCGTCCGGGAGGGGCCCCCTCAAAAGCCATCTCCGAGGGGCCACACCCACACAGGCCCATTACGGCGGGGGCCGCACTCGGCTCTTGGGCTCTACGCTTCCCCGAGCAGGCTGCCATTTTTAGAGCCGGCACACACAGACCGCGCTCTGTGGCTTTTTCAAGTTGGGGTGGTGGTGGTGGTGCTGGAGTGAGGTGGGGGTTGGGGGGGGCTGTAAAGGAAGGGAAGGAAAGGGTTTTCGTCTTCTTTTTTATTTTCAGAGCGACTGTCGTGGTGTTCTTTCGTTGGCCGGAGTGCGAGCGTGCGGCGCATTCGGCCTTTCTCAGCGTGCAACATTTCCGAACAACATTTTCACAAGCATTTCCAGCAAGGCCAACGAGCACCCTCCATGCCCCAACAATACCGTTCAAAACTGAGGAACACCTCAGCGAAAGTCTATTTCCTCTTAACGTTATTTATATCTTTTTTTTTTCCATCGTGCCCTTCTGAAATCAAAACTAAGTCGAAAAGGTGTTAAGTGTTTTATGACTTCAGCCAAATGTTTTTTGACTATTAAAAATGCGTTTTTTCAAACATTTTCACCTAAAGCTATTTCCTTCCTGCTTCCTGGGCATGTGGGTTAGCCATTGGGTGGTCCAGGGAGGAGAACTCCTGTGAGCTGCCTTCAACTCACATATGGTGTGGCTTGGCCTTTTCTGTTTTGTTTTGGGGTTTTCAAGTAATAGAGTTCTCTTTAGGTACAACATGCTTATTTTACTTAGATGTGATACATATCTATTTTCCCCCTCTCTCTTTGGGTCTGTGTCTCTGTCTCTCTCTCTCTCTCTGTCTGTTTTTCCCTCGCCTGACACGCTCACTTTCTTTTTTTGCTTTCTTTCCTTCCTCCTTTCTTTGTGTCTCCCTGTTTTGCTTTACAGTAGGTTTTTCTCAACAGACTTTCTCTTTGTGGACACTGGCTCCAGGCACTTGAGCACACACACTATACTATACACTACAGCCTTGGACTCATAGCCACCTCACAGAGCGTAGCTTACACCCCGAAACACGGCCACATCCTGACAGGCGCTCCACAGCACCTTGTGAGACTTCACCCATAACTTATTGCAGCTCTATACAGCAGCGTCCATCACCTCCCTCCCTCCAGGACAGCAGAGGAGTCCTCGACATGCGCTGCGTTATCACCTCTGCTCACACCGGTCAAATATTCACCAGGAGATGTGAGAACACAGTTTTCGTCCCAAGCCCGACTTAAGGCTTTACAGCCCACTCCACCCCCCCCCCCAACCATCCCTGCCCACCCCACCCCCTCCTTCCCACTGACAGAGCAAGCGCGAGTCGCACTTAAATAAACTCTATAGTTTCCCCACTCCCTAACCGCATGGCCTATGGCCCTAACTTCAAATACAAAAGCTCTGGACAATTCCTTCTTTTGAAAACAAGAAATGGGAAGGGGAAGGACGGTGGCTTAGTTCAGTGAGTGAGAGACCACAGACCTGGCCGGCCCGCTCCACTGCACTCCGCTCAGCAAACGCATACAGTACGGCTGGAAGAATAATACGCCTGTGCGGAGAGGCATGGCGCTCGGGAGGGAGGGAGGAATTTGACAGCTGCTGAAAAATCTCTCCATTTTAGAGTTAGCGTTTTGGGAGAAAATAACTTCATAACCCCAAAAAAGGGGCTCCGCATTCGCTGGGCTATATGGAATTAATTTCCATCCCAAACCAAAATCGGGAGTGAGGGTATGAACATGATATGACCAATCCATCTCGGGTTTCTCAGGCTACTTTTATAGTCAGTGGCTGTGTAGTCGCCATATATGGTTTTGAATGTCATTGGAGCAGAGAAACATTTCTCCAAAGTTCTTTTTTTTTTTTAATAGAAAGAAAGAATATTTACGGACTTAACTCTAATGCATAGACCGATCCGTTGATTTCTTTTTGGATCCTTCTCAAAATCGCCTCACCATCAAGAGAACCCAAACGCTGCGAGATTTGAAAATGAGCGATGAAAGAATTAACCTGGAAACCTGCTGTCCCACATTTATGGAGGCCCCTGACAAGGATTTAATTGTAGCCATACTATATGTGCCTAACCATACCAAAGCTCCCAACAACAAACCCCCCCTACCCCCCCCAGGAACCCCCACTGATGCCCCCCTCCCCCACCTCCACTCCGAGCCCCCAACCCACATCATTACCATCAGAGGGTATAAATGAATGTGCCCAAACCTCTGGAGTGTGGGTGCCAGAGGAAGGGCCAGGCGCCCGGATGCAAGGTGGGCTCACTCACTCCTACGACCCAGCCGAGCTCTGGGGTTACCGTCGGTCCTGGAGAGGCCCAATAAAAAGTCAACACGGCGGATCAAATGGCCGCTAATTGCGCCGAGGTATTGAAGTGATAATGTTTCAACATGAAAGGAAAAAAGCAAAACACTTCCCTTTGTACACGCGTGCAGATACACCCAAAATACACACACACACACACACGCAGATACACTCACACAAACAGAAATACACATCCACACACACATACGCCACATCATTCACAATCATCCAGACACACATACACCACACCATCTCCCTTACACCCACAAACACACACAGACACACAACAATACACACACACACACACACACACACACACACACACACACACACACCAACACACACGCGCACAAACACACAAAGTCTTCAGACCACTGCCTCTGCGCAAGCCACAAACCCCTTCCCTCTTTAAACCCAGAGTGCTTTTTCTTGTGGTCGTTCATACTTCTCTTTTGCTTGCATGCATGCTCCCCCTTTCTTCCTTGCATCTCGCACTCTCTGAGCTCGGGCCCATGTTTCATGGCGACTTGTGGAGGGTTTCATCAGGTTTTAATGATGTCTTACTCACAGACGGGTGCTGACTGCGGTGACTGAGCCCCGATGATTGCCCCCAGTGGCGCTAATTGCCCTCCCGGGGAGTCATGGAGATTACAGAACACTCCCATTCTTGTATACAGTGCGTCGAAAGAGGAGAAGTCGCAGGGCGTATTGTATGTTTTGAAGGTGCACTGAATTAAAGCGGCGAAAATGGAGATTCTATGTTCCGCAAAGGGAGCTTGACCTCCCAGGGGTAGCCTAAACATGACATCAGTTGGTTCCAACAGTCCAAGCAGCCGTTCGGAGAGAGAGAGATACTCCCTCGATGGTAGCGCAGAGTTTCTATCTGTTGTTTTTAACAAAGCTGAAGCAACACCATGAAAATGGGAGAAACAATGTGATTGTCAGGTTGCAGCACTCTCACTGCAAATATCGTTTGCACAGATGATCAAATGGCTTGATTATCATCTTTTGTAGTACAGGGCACAGGCAATGTTGTTGGTTATTTAGATACAGTATGTAAGATCCTCCTGCCCAAACAGTGAAACAGGGTCATCCCAGGTGAGGAACTTGTGAAGCTCACACGTAAACACGTACTTGTAAACATGAATAATTTAAGATTCAAGAGGGTTGGATTTCCTGTTTTTATTTTTGGACAACTTAATTTGAAAGTGACTCAACTGACACACCTGAATCCAACTATACTGTTCTCTTTCTACAATGAAAACATGATCCAAGAAATGTTTTTTCCAAAAAAATAAACTAAAAACAAAACAAAACAAAACAACAACAAAAAAAACGTCGTCTGAGCAAAATAGTTTGGATTTTAAGTGGGTGTATTTCTACTTGTGGTACTGTACTGTAAACAGGCTGATTGAAACAGGCTGATCTCTTGCATAATTAGTTGAGTGTCTAGGCAGTGTAGCATCTGTTTTGACTATCATCCTTATTCAGACATAACATTACATTGGTTTTCACTATGTGCAGACCTCTCCTGTGCTCTTCTACACCGGAGACTACCTGAGGGTTTTTACACAATATGACTGCACATCAGATGTCAAGTGACAAAGCCACAGTGGAAATGTTAAATCATTCAAACCGTTCTGTTTTGTCTGATGTGTCATCTAGGCAAGGAGGAGAAGGGGAGGTGGGGAATGAAAGGGGGGATCTGAGGAACTCCCTTTCATGTCGGATGAGCCTTGTCAGTCTGCCACGCCTGGGCCCTTTATGGCTAATACCATTCTTTACGCAGCCACCTTCACAAGCCACTGGAAAAGGGCATGATGTCACCACTCGCAAGACATTACCTCCTCTGTGTGCTCTTCAGGGGCCGTGTCAGTGCACCCCCACCCCATGTGTGTCATTGAGTGAGTGGGTGGGTGGGTGAGTGGGTGAGTGTGTGAGTGAGTGAGTGAGTGAGTGAGAGAGTGAACAAGTAAATGTATCAGTGTGTATGTGAGTGAGTGAGTGAGTGAGTGAGTGAGTGAGTGAGTTTGTATGTGAGTGAGTGAGAGAGTGAACAAGTAAATGTGTCATTGTGTATGTGAGTGAGTGAGTGAGTGAGTGAGTTTGTATGTGAGTAAGTGAGTGAGTGAGTGAGAGAGTGAACAAGTAAATGTGTCAGTGTGTATGTGAGTGAGTGAGTGAGTGAGTGAGTGAGTGAATGAGTGAGTGAGTGAGTGAGCAAGTAAGTGAGCGAACGAGTAGAATAGTGAATAAGTCAGAGGGTAGGAGAGTGACTAAGTAGATAGGTGAGTGAGTGACTAAGTGCGAGAGTGAGTGAGTGAATGAATGAGCCAGTTAGTGAATGTCTGGGTGAATGAGTGAGTGGCAGCCAAGCTGAATGGATGCTGAGTGCACAGGGCTGTCCTTCAGGCAGAGGGTTGAAACAGGAGGCAGGCGCTGTGTGGCGGGCCGTGACGCTAAATTAGAGGCCCGCGCCGTCCTCAAGGTCGGCTGAGCTCTTTTTACATCCCAGGGTGCCCACTGCCCTCATCGGGTGGCCTGGGCAGAACCAAACGTCTGCCCATCTTATGAAAACACTCCGACACACAAACATACACACACACACACACACACACACACACACACACACACATATACACCCTCTTGAATAGAGAATGTGTACTTGGACGCATTCAGAAAAAAACAACCAAATACGTATCATATGGCAATGTAACTTATCACACTAAAATGCACGTCACGCTCAGAAACACACACAAAGTCTGGGGCGCACTTTCACACGTTATACACAAGTGTACAGTAAATGCCAAATGGATCACAACTATGCATCCTCTTGCTTCTTCATATCACACAAACACCCTCACAGCTCAGACACCCAAAATGTCCACTGCATGACGTGCGTTTCACGGTGGCCCCATTAAGCATGGCGGGACGAGGAGGTGAGAACAGGCCGTGGCTGGGGACGCTGACTGGCGTCGGAACCCGAGCCAAAGCCACTCTTTCCACATGCGCTCCATTCATGCAGAGTGGGGCGGTAATGGCCAAGGCGTCTTTCCACTCACTGGCGGAAATTATCGGCGGAAACTCAACACTTTGACACTCAGCGCGCGCGCTCCCTATCAGGCGTCACGTACGCGTGGATGCTTCTGCTTCACGTGCGGCCCTGTTGGAGCCTGTTAGCTCATGATGAGCCGTTGGACATTTTGCCATACTCACATTAGCTGTAAATCACCTTAGGTGGTCAAATGTAACCAAGAGCCAGCTTGGCCCTTATATACAGTAGATCTCTCTCTCTCTTCTCTCTTCTTCTATCCCCCTCTCTCTCTCTTCTCTCTTTTTCTATCCCCCTCTCTCTCTCTTTCTATCCATCCATCTCTCTCTCTCTTGCTTTCCTTCTCTTTCCTCTTATTTTCCATCGACATGCCTCTGTTTTTTGTGACCACACCGACTGGAAAAATAACACACACAGTCATCCTGCAAGGCGAGTGGCTCCCTGACCCTGATTCCCTCTCAACCACATTTCCATCACCAGAGCGCCTTGCGCACGTCTAATCATTTCGCTTTTTCCCCTCCGAGGCAGTATTATTAACATTGTTAATTTTCTGAGGCCTGCATCCCGAGTGAGGAATTCAAGGGAAATGCATTACCGAGAGCTATTCCATCGATTCCCATTATACCACTGTTGGCTGCCGCCGTAACCTGATGACGCTGCGGGACCAAACCAGCCAATGCAGAAAGCAGATAGCCACTCCACCACCACCCGGATGAAAAAAAATAAAAAATAAAACCACTGACAACTTCTGAGCTCTGCCAATTGGTTAATAAAAATGAGTATGTTGAGGCTTGCAGAAACATCAAATCCTCGGTACGGTCTGCTGATGTGAGGCATGGCAATGTATGGAAACCATGAATCTATGACTTACTGTAAGACAGACGAGGTCCCTGCACAGCTCTTTACAAGGAGGCCAGGCCTGGACATGCCTGAGTGAAAATGAACTTACCCATCTATCATAGTTGGTTATAAAATAAGAACACGATGAAGGAGGCCAAATGTATGCTAATGGTTGGGATGAAAACTCAACCCAGTCAATGAAGCATCATATAACAGATACACAACCAACTGAACTGACTCTGTTGGTAGTCCATAACATGATTGGCAAAATGGCAAAAAAAAATGCAAAATGAAGAACGAAACTACCCTGATTTGGCTGTCATATTGTGTCATTTCCTAGTTTTAAAACACGATTTCACTGTTTTTGTTTTTTTTATATATCCCAGGCAAACACACCAACACACCCCATTCCTAGCAACGCCGTTACCACACACACACTCCCTACCTTAACAGCCAATAATCTCTGTTTTTTATTGGGGAATTACCCTACCCAGCCAAAGCACTGCCTCCAAAGTTGAAGTTTTAAAATAGATCAGGGAAAGCATTAAACGTTTCCCCCTGCATTTTCAAGGAACTGTTAAGGGCTTAACACAATCTCTAATTACACATTGCCCTCCAACGCTTTGAAGGGAACTCTTACTGGGCAAATGCCAGAGAAATTTGAATAAAGGAAGCACACCCTAATAAAGTGAGGGACTCAGAATGCCGACTCCTCACTAAGCCATACACGGTGCATGGGTATAGCTCCTTTACCTTGCCTTCCAATTTACATCAAGTTTGTGGGCATGCCATTACTGATAATCAAAGTGCACAAGGAAATCTTTTCACTTCGTAAAAAGGAGCCCATATGTGACTCTTAAGTCTCAAGTCTCACCAAATCGCACAAACAACATTTGAAGTATAGGCCTATATGCTCTGCACAGGCAGCCGTTTCTAGGCCCACCTGCCATAGAAACAACATATGACAGGCCAACGTTTCATATTGCGTTAAGCATTTGAATGATCACATCCCTATCATATGAGTCTGTTATTCTATTACTGGCTCTGAGGGATCAGTTATTGATGCTACCAATAACAAAGACAATATGGAAATGGCTGTGAATGTATCTCAACAATACAGCTCTATAGTTATAACATAACATAACATAAGGTACCGTCAGTAGTTGTGCAGCAAGTCACGTTTGTTTGTGTTTAGGCTAATATTCAAATTTATTAGCAGAAGCTTTTATCCAAAACAACATACATTATATTGAGGGCTGAGAACCAGGGCGTAAGTGACATTTTGGTCAAAATTGAGTTATATATATCACCTGAAAGCTCTTGATGAGCTCTCTTAGCTGACAAAATTATAGAAGTAAAATATTTATAAATATATGGTTATTGAACAAAAACCAAAGGTCTTTAACTGTGAACATATAGTTAGATTTGTTTTGGCTCTCCTGTAAAGTTGGTGAAATGTCACTTATGCCCCTTTGGTTCTCAGCCCTCGATATTTTAACCAAGGACCAAACAAAACACACCAGAGAGGTAGCTCACCCCCACCGTCGCTATTCCCAGAGAATGTTTGGGGGACAGGCTGCCCCCACTTTGTTCGTGTCCATTTTTCTGAGGCTAGGCTGCCTACAGAGACCCATTTTTACAGTGCACTCACTGAATGGGCATCTAGCGGAAATGAGAAAATGATTGAATGTCACAAAAAATGACTTGAAATCGCCTACGATTGCTCACTGCACCTTTAACATTTAATTGAAGTCTTGTATCTTGCAAATTAATCTGGCTTTCTTGAGAGACAGATGTATGGATCAGTCAGTTTGACTGCCCCTTCATATCCAAATGATGCAAGAATACATTACATAGTAGAGCAACAGGTGCAAGGCAAACCCTGCTATGAACACTAACCCAAATATCTAGTCATTGTCCCAGTCCCCCTCTTCCCTCTTTCTCCTCCTCCTCCACAAAAAGTCTCTGAAAAAGAACAGGCACATGGTGTTCAGCAGGCATTTGGATTCAATGTGAATCTTCATTCCGACCAGGATGTCGAGCTGGTTCCCTCTCTCAGGACGGAGAAATGCAAAGAGCAGGGTCAGGCGGAGAGCAGACTGCTAAATATAGTCTGTGCGCTCATGTGAGGGCCAAACGACAAGCCTGCTCTGACCGTGCCTTGTAATTGGGGAAAAAAATAAAGAATGAAATTACATGTTTATTTTTGAAAACAATTTTAATCTTCTCTCCACTCATTTTGAAAAAAACAAAAAAGAGAGAAAAGAAGTCGACGCCCACAAAGACACACAAAAACCAAGATGGGCTGCCGGAAGGTTCTTTAGGCTGGCTGTTTATTTATTTGATGGATGTTCTCGACTCCGCCACTCTGACGTCTTAAGGTTAACACTGGACCTGCCATAAACTATGCAGGATATGCACGACCCAGAAAGGAGAGGGAGAAAAAAAAAAACCTTAGGCTCCATGTTGATGTAACGAAACGCAAGAAACTGACTTGTAAATGGCATGTGCTTCATGCCTTAGAGAGTCACTCACCATGGCAAAGGACAACTCTTTTTGACAACACCCATCCTCTGTGTACTAAGTAGTACATAGTGTGTACACTTTGTAGAAGTTGAGAAAGTGTTATTGAATTCCAACTAGATACATTCATCATATTATGAGGATTTAAAACTTCGCTTCAGCACTTTTCGTATTATTCCGATACTTTTCCTTGAAACAGAATATCATTTTTAAACACTAGTACAGAGCATGCTTATACCTCCACACCTTCTCCTCTCCATCACTTACAAGCACTTCACATGTTACTTTCTTTTAACATCCTTCAGACATCACACTACTTTATATGCACTCTGTTTTACCATCTGTCTACTCTTAATCCTGTCTGTATTATTGCTTTCTGTCTTATCCTGCTAAGACTATTTGGAATCAATCTATTTTGAAATGCATCACTCTCTTTTCAGGCTGCCCATATTGACTAGGAGCAGACTGGATACATACTAATTTAATCCTGTTACAGCCATACTGTGTCACATCACCTTGTGTTGAAATCTATAAACTAATAAACCATGAGAAGTATCATGTTGATATGTGATGTGAAAGCTAACTGCTCAGTTAAAGGCTGATCGTGTATTAAATCATTGTAGTAAAAAATCGAGGTTTTTCAGAATTGTGCAAGAAAAGCTGATTTGTAAATGCAACTTTGATGGTAGTTTTACACAAGCACTAACAGTGACAGTAGGCAGTTTAGTGTCATAATATACTCCCCATTCTCAATTACTATTGCTCTATGCGTTTCATAACCTAAATGCAATGTGTTTTCCATACAGGAAGGTTAACCATATCAGTCGAAACAACCCAACTACTAAGACTAAATTTATAGGGCAGTTTTTATGCCAGCGGATGTAACGTTGAAACCACACGAAATATTCTGTTTCATCCATTATTTTAGGAAGTAGTTGCTTTGAATTATTTTGTGTACGGACTCAACTGTTATTGCTGCATATTGAAACCAAAAATATAGTATTTTGCCTTATCTGTTTTATCAAAAGACAAACACATGAGCAGAAATATAATGTGCTGCTTCTATTGCAAATGCAAATGCCTTTCAAAGATATTTCTGAATAAGAGAAAACGCTTTTTATTTTAAAAATGATAATATAAAAACAAACATTGGTATTTGTAGCCCACGATTAACCGCGCATTCCCAATATGAAAGTTCAAGATGAACTTCTAAGGAACTACTTAGGCTAGTGCTTTAACACAAAAATTGTAAATATTCCCAAATGCACCATCCTTGATTCGAAACTGCTGTTTGCTTTAATTTGTGGGATTTTACAGAGGGAAAACTAATGAAGACTCCACGCAGTGATTTTTAAACCATTCGTTTTAAAAGCCGCGGTCGGAATTTATTTTATTTGTCATGATAATCATTTCTTTATTTTTATTTCACGGTGCCTTTTTTTCTGCAACCTTTCTCCGGGACGCTGAATCATTTAACCCTCATCTTATGCCTACAAAAGCAGTAAATGCGTTTTAAAATATTGAAAACAGAATGAGGTTTGAAAACCAAACAATAAAATCTAAAACAGTAACCACAGACTCGACCAGCTTAATTTCTTGATTTATATGTGGATTTATTTTCCCCTCTTCCTCTCTCAGTTAAAACAATTCACGGTAACTGTACGAGCAACAAGACCCAAATTATCTGGCAGTTACATCTGGTTTTGTGACACTGGCTCATTTGAACAGGAAAGAATGAACTTGTGGCGTTATTATTACTATTAGCCTACTTTGTTGTTCTTGAATATAGGCAAATCATGAGTGCACAACAAGGAAATAATTCCACTGCTGCGTTTTTCATTGAGGCACAGCACTGACCATCGCTCACCTGTATAAGAATCATAATGACAATGCATGCCTCATATAGGCTACGTCAGTCACACCCAGGGCACGAACGGGACGTGTGTTGCGGTGCCCTGTAGAAGTACATATCAACACAGAGCAGAATGTAATAAAATGAGATGACATACAGCGAGGTCAAATAGCTATCTCCGGTCCATGTTCGCCACCAGAAAATAATAGGCCATTCACCAGTGACAACATGTAAATGACTACTGTTCAACTGCTATTCATCCGTATGAGCCCACAAACTTTCATCTAATGTCAATGCCGAGCCATATTCATTTAGCGCTATACAAAGCGTGGCAACCTTAATGTTTAAGCGAGTTCTCCTCGATTTGCCCCTTTGCCCACCGTGTTACCCTCTCTGTATATTTTCTCCTCTTTTCCCCTTTATTGCCTCTTGGCGGCTCTTCAAAGGGTCCGGACCCTGTAATTAGGAGGCGGGACCTCTGTCTCCCTGTAGAAGACTCTGCGCTCGTGCCGAAGTTACTCCACACTGTCCCGGGACTGCGCGAGCCGAGACCCCCTCCTTGTAGAGTCAAGACTCTTGGGATTTGTTTCTCAGGGATGGCCGCATCGATTCTGGAGGTATGGAAACCATCTTTATATGTATCCAGCTGATTGACAACGCGTGTTCATATTAAGGGTAACACGCTGCCTCAGTGGTACAGGCTACTGTTTTGTAATTATGTAACTCATTCATAAGAAGCGAATATGGGCAAGTCTTCCCGAGACCGTCAAACTACGTGGATCTGCTGAATGAGGTAGAGTTTCCCAGTCAGCTAAATGCAAGTTTGGTTCACTTCTTCACTGGCAGATTTTGCGAATGAAGAAGACAATTATGTTGAGTAGGATAGTAAGGGTTAGTGTAGCACTCCACGCACTGCATCAATGACTTAGGGGACGTGAGGTGAGGCAATGTTAGAGCTCTGTATAACGTCATGTAAATCGTCTGTGCTAGATGCGACCACCGGAACGCGTTTGGACTTTCGGACCAAGAATGCGCCGCGAAGGGATGATTTATCGTTGTACCATGCCAAACCTGTCGCCAATGCACCCCTTTTAGGCTATTTTGTATTTCACGACCCTGTAGGTCAATATAGTACAGTCTGGGTTATTAGGTTAATGATTGATTTCAGACAGAGTTGATCAGAAGGTAGGTTCTAAAATCTGCTGTAAGTGGCTTTAAGTTGTTGGCGTATGAAAACAGATATGCACTGATGGACATGGACTACGTAATGCCGACCCTGCAATTAGCCTGCAGCATGAAATTTCCATAGATCATCAAAAACGAACCATAGGAAATAAAACACTTGCGGGAAAGCCTCAGCCTTAGCATTAAGGATAAGCTAAAGACCAACGGTTATCCCTGTAATGGAGCGCAATTAACCTGGAAACAGGAGCTAAAGCAATAGGATACGCCAAGTTAACCGCAGGCGCTTAGCAGGAATGAGGGAAGGATCTGCGTTAAATCCCGGGGTCTCCAGAATCACGTTGCCTGACAGTCAATCTCTGTCCAGAAAGATCAAGATAATATTAAACCGTGGAGTTTTGCAGTGAGTATAAAGAAATACTCACAGTCTTCCCATGCGTAAAGTGTCTGGAGGGGACGTTTTCTTGACCACTTCATATACCTTTGTGCTAAGACCTCAGTTGTGCAATGTGTTGGATAAGTAGAAGGGTTTCAAGACTTCAGATGTTCCACTTTTGCCTATGTTGGACTATTCTAACAATCTAAAGAAAGGAGATCCATGGATACACATCATAGTCAAAAGCTGTAGTTTAGGAATTCAGGTGAAACCTAAATGTACACATGGTTTGTAGAATGTTACAGAATGGTACAGCACACAGTACTGACCAGTTCTTTGTGCAATAGGGGGGGTCAAAGCCCTTGATGACTGACAGTACAATAATGACAAAAAAGTTGTAGATGCAATAAGGTGATCATTAGTGGAGAAACTCAGACTGAACATCAACAATACTCCATTGTTGAACATATTATGCTAGTGCAATAAAGACACCATGGTGACTGACAGAGCCAAACATGCCCAACAGGATCTGTGTCATTTTGAAATGCAATGCATGTACTGTACTGAAGAAGTATGCATGTAGTCTGACAACTGTGGAGAAATACAGAGTGCTTGAGGCCTATGTGGTGTTGTTGAGTTGTCCCTGTATGAAAGCGGCTTTAGTTAATAAATTAGAAACCTGTAAAGGCTAATTACCAAGTAGAAAAAACATGATTTGTCTCCTTTGTTTCAGCTTTAGCCCAGAGGGTAAAAGTTCTTCGTTGTTTTCATGGGTTTTTTCATGATCAAACCACACATGGGCAAACATTACCCTCAGTGTATCAATGTTCTTCCTCCCCTTAACAACAAACCAACGACCACAGATCAAACTCAGACTGTTTATCAGAGACAGGAACCCCTTTAGGAAGGGGAACATAAACAAGCAACCTTAATTAGTGTCAACTGTTGACTAAGAGAAACCACTTAGTCAAAACTAAGAGCTTAGTCAAAACTAAGAGCTCTCAGCCCCTCTCAACGCTTTGCACTGTTCAGTGTTTCAAAGTAAAAACCTAATCTGAATCTGAGAATGTGTGTGTGAGTTGTAACGTTTGCTGTCGTTGGTTTAAGTTTACTTGTCTCGCCCCTCAGGAGGAAGCACGTTATGGCTCCAGCCCTCTGGCTATGCTAACTGCCACCTGCAATAAATTTGGAAGCACAAGCCCAGTGAGAGACTCAGCCACACCCGGCAAAGCAGGAAACACAGTGCCAGGAAAGAAGCTCTACACCATGACCACGGACCTCCAAGCGCCCAAGAATGGCCGCAGCAACGACGGCCTGCCGGACTCCTACACCGCGTCCTTCGGCGCCGGAGGGGGACTCCTGACCCCCACGGGCAGCCCGCCGCCCCCGACGGGGGGCTACGGCTCCGAGTACAACCCCTTCTCCCACTCCTTCCAGACGTCGTCCGGGTCGCAGGACCCCTCGCTGCTGGTGACCAAAGCCCACGCCACCGCCGACTGCCTGACCAGCGTCTACACCTCCCTGGACATGACGCACCCGTACGGCTCGTGGTACAAGGCGGGCATCCACCCGGGCATCACCGCGGCGCCGTCCAACGCCACCTCGTCCTGGTGGGACGTGCACCCCAACTCCAACTGGCTGAGCCCGGCGCAGGCGCAGCAGGACGGCCTGCAGGCCTCGCTCCAGCCCGTGCCGCCGCAGACCTCGCTGAGCCCGGCGCAGCTGCCCAGCTACGGCTCCGACTTCACGTCCCTCAACCCGGCGCCGTACCCCTCGGTGGGGCTCAGCTCCTCCTCGCACCTGCTGCCCACCTCCCAGCACATGCTGCCCCAGGACATGTACAAGCCCAAGCCGGTGCCCAGCGCGGGGATCATGGAGAACCCCATGGGCCTCAAACCCACCCGGGGCTCCGGCGGGTACGGCGGCGGCGGGACCACCACGGGCCGCTCGACGTGCGACTGCCCCAACTGCCAGGAGCTGGAGCGCCTGGGCGCGTCGGCCGCCTCGCTGCGCAAGAAGCCCGTGCACAGCTGCCACATCCCGGGCTGCGGCAAGGTGTACGGCAAGGCCTCGCACCTGAAGGCGCACCTGCGCTGGCACACGGGCGAGCGGCCGTTCGTCTGCAACTGGCTCTTCTGCGGCAAGCGCTTCACGCGCTCCGACGAGCTGGAGCGGCACGTGCGCACCCACACGCGCGAGAAGAAGTTCACGTGCCTGCTGTGCAACAAGCGCTTCACGCGCAGCGACCACCTCAGCAAGCACCAGAAGACCCACGCCGAGGCCAGCCTGCAGGGCAAGGGCGCCGGCGGAGAAGGGGGCGAGGCGGACCCCAGGGTGGAGGACACCTCCGACCCCAACGGCAACGTCTCCGTCACCACCCCCGGGCCCGGGGGAACGGTCCCTGACGCCACCACCAACGGCGAGGAGAAAAGCAACACGGCCAACGGCGTGGAGACGAGCAGTGGCCTGCTGGAGATCTGACTCGGCTCGACCCGACTGACTCACAGTTGGGTTCTGATGGTGCTTCTATTGGTGCTAAGCGGTGTGGTGCTGAGGTGTGGGTTTATTTTTTTTTTCTTTCTCTGTGAAGGACGGGGGAGAGACCAGAAAAGACGTTTATATGTTCAGAAATACATTTTATTTCTCCTTCACTCCCTCTCTCTGTCTCTCTCTCTCTCTTTCTCTCTGGTGCTGTGAGCCAGCAACAAGAAATTGGACAGATGGAAGCCAGCAACTTGTAAAAAAGCCAAGAGACTTTAACATTGCAAAGCTGCTGGATGTTAAGAAAACACCACACACACACACACACACACACACACACACACACACACACACAAGCGCGCGCACACACACACACACACACACACACACACACACACACACATACATATACTAGCATGTACCACTAAATCACTGGGAGTGCCTCTTATAAAGACATTAAAAATGGCAAATTTGGTGATATTGAATAATAACATATCACGCAGGTATTTTGGCATTTTCACTGAAATAGTCTTTTGTGAAAATACAGATTTGCAATAGTATGTTTTTTGTGTAATATATACAGCATATTTTCACTATGAAGGACCAAGCTGATAACAGATTAGCATAATTGATCATGCTTATCTGAGTGACTGAACAGTTGCTGATAATGTGCAGTCATTGTTCTTTACAAATGTTTTATTTTTTTTTCTCTTATTTTCAGTTTAATTTAATTTCCTTTAACTTTTTTAAGAAATATAACTTATGTCTTAAATTATGAGAGGATAATCCTGCATTTCAAAAGCATTGCTCAGTGGCTGAAGGAGCTGGCCAGTTAGGAAATAAATTAATGGTTTTCTTTTATTTTACTATTTATTGATTGTTTAAAATATTAATTTTAAGTGGTGGTGGTGTCCATTTTGATTCTATCCTGTCTTTTCAGTCTGCTTTTAAAGTTCATTTTACATGCACCCCACCTTAACCTGTTAACTTGCCTGTGTTTTTTGCTGAAGTGAGAAAGTGCCTTGCCTTCAGGACTGTAAATACAGTGACAATGATGACTTGTTTTTTGCCAATAAATTTTCGTCATATTTATTTTTGACGTATCTGTGCATTTTTGATGAGCATATAAAAAGGTATTAACAGAAATGATTGTAGGCATGCAGAGTTATGCATGTTATCTATCCACAGTTACTGTATACACGCTCTACTATTATTTAGTTGTTTGTCTCTCTGAGCAAATTACATCAAATGTACATGAAAAACTTGTTCTGTCAAAATAATTGTAGCAAAATAATGCATTCAGAATATTGAAGGTAGCATTACAGTAGCACACACTGACATAGAAGGCCAGAAAACTAATTAAAGAATACTATTTTGCTCCAGTCCTGAGAGTAAAGGAGGTAACCGGGTAACTTGGGTTAGTTTGTTAACTCTAACAGCAGTGAGAAAGTATTGTTACTTCTTCGTTCCGTTTATAACTGTTTTTATTCATAAGCACAAACGGGTTTTTGAGAAGTCCACTGTGCACGCGAGTATTTAAAAGGAACATTCTGAACATGACATTTCTAATTGTACAGTTTCAGTGTGTTGCCACACATTGCTGAAGTCCACCAGGTTTCCCCCATGCTGTGCTGTGCTGTGTTGTGCTATACTGCAGTAATGAGATGATTGCTATGTGTCCTATCACGTCAAAGTGGGGTTGAATAAAGTAAACATGTTGGTTAATTCATTTTCCACTGCCCCCACTAATGTAAGCACAGCTCTGGTATGGGGGAGTGATGCCCACGGCTCACCAAGCAGGCTTCCGTCAGGAGCAAACTGCAGCCCAGCACAAATATTAACACTCCACTTCAATCCAGCCGCTTGACACAAACAAACACAGGGCCACGGGTGTGCACCCAAACACGCTCTGTCTTTGCGACTTCTCTCTGTCTCTCTCTGACTGTCTCTCTCTGTCTCCCTGTCTCTCTCTCTCTGACTGTCTCTCTCTGTCTTTCTCTCTGACTGTCTATCTCCTCTTCTCACCCTCCCCTCATAGTCCCCAGGCTTAAAACAAGGGACATTTCTGTGCATAAACTAAACAGTTTTGAAGCCATTATTCTATTTCAATTGCTTATCTTTTAATCTCAAATAGCCCAACCCATGCTTGAATTCAGAACTGTAAGACCTCCATGCTGTCTGTTTCCTTCTGTAATACCCCCTCCTCCTCCTCTTCCTCCTCCTCCTCCTCCTCTTCCTCCTCCTCCTCCTCCTCCTCTTCTTCCTCTTTGCTGCTGTATCTCCTACACTCTGTCTGCCTGCCCCATGGCTGACCAAATACCTTAATTAGTTTTTGCGGCACAAACAAAGCAGTTCACTCAGATGAACTCTCCTGGACACAATGATCCCTTTCAGTACACCACTGTAGTTACGCTTGAGGCAATTACGCCTCTCCACTGTCTGAGAGGGTCATTTACTCCTACCGAAGCTCCTGCAAAGTTTGGGGTTGGGGGGAGGGGGGTTGGAGGAGAGGTGGGGGGAGGTAATTGCATTGTTTATTGGATTGTACCTGGGGCTATGGCCTGACAAAAGATTTCAATTAAAACTAAATAGGGTGGTGAATGGGACAATCTGCAGGTTTTGGTCAGTGGGCTTGCTTAAGTAAGAGTTACGAAATCAACTCCAAGTATGAAAAGGACTGAAGCTAAATTGCTTACATAAAATCATGACCTCTTCAATGTATCGTATATTTACTTAAAGTGTATGGTGGAGGTCTCTGGTCTATCCTCAGCAATTGGAGATTTTGAGAAATGTTCTGGCTCAGCGATACACTTTTCCCCTTGGTGTCTTTTTAAGAGCATAAGAAAATGTCTGGCAAGGGTTTTCTCTTAGTTTGCATTGATTTCACGTAGGCATGTTATGTTTGTAATGCAACACGATATATGGAGATTTCTGTGTGGAAACCTCCGGATTTGTCTCTACGTTTTGCTGTCCGGGTGTTCTGTCCTGTTTCTGCGTGTGATGTTTGGTGTGCTCTTGTAAATCCGGTCAGATGTTCCACAGGTCCCGTCGCACCGCAGGACCCACCTCACGCCTTGCATTTTAGAGCCCCACGAGCAGGCGTGGCCTGAGACCGATGCTATTTCCATTTTAATTGGCACAATAAAAGTTAGTTATGGTTGTAGGGTGACACCCAAAGAGGAAAGGGTGGGGTCCCCGAGAGCTAAAGGACCTGTCCTCCTAAACCCCCACCCCCCACCCCCATGGCCACCACCACCACCACCACCACTGCTACCACCCTCCCACCCCTCGCCTCCACCACCCAACCCACAACCGACCCCACCACCCCAGCCCCTCAGTGACAGACAACCCCCCCGCCCCCGCCAATCTCACCCCCCACCGCCACCCTTACCCCCCATCTTGCTCAACGCTCCGAACTTGCTCTGGCGCTGCATGGTTCCAATTTAGTGGATCTAATGAGCTGTAGTTGAGGTCAATTTATATAAAACATCTTAGGGCGGACTCTGTCATCAGGCTCTGACATGTTTATGGTGGTCTGAAGTGGGCACGCGGTCCGAGTCCACAACATAAAAGGCCGAGATGGGGAAACGGAGCGGGGTGTGTCAGGGAAGAGGGGCCGAGGGGGGGAGTAGGGGATGGTCAGTGGCTCGGACAGCTGTTCTTTTTTCTCTTTCTTTACTTTTTATACACGCCAGTAGCAGTGGCTTGCCTTATTACATTTCTTCCCCTCCGTTTAGGACAGAAATAAAAGAGACTGGCAGGGTTTGAGAGTCACTTCTAGTAAGGCAGTGAAAAAAAAAGATAAATATATTTAGTGGAGGAGAGACTTTGGACAAAGAGTTCCACATGTGTCCTCCTCCCTTTCACGCTGTCCGTTCCGAGGACGTTCCCTGAATCCGAAAGGAAAAAAAGTGGCAGTTGGACAGCATTTTACTTCTCACTCTTTAAATAGACTGTCTGCAGGTACACTGCAAAAATCTTTAAAACTGCTCTGGGCACTTAATAGAAACACTCGATCACAGAGGCTGCTCTAACGTAACTGTGTTGAAACCCTCGACCCACGCATTTCCTTCCGCTTTGATGTACTTTGGACATTTGTCAATAACAGAAATGTAAAATAAGCAAACTGTGGAATGTAACACAGGTCCTTGGATCTATATGCGCCCCTGACAACTCCACAGCTTGTGAATATGTGGGGAAGCCAGTGCCTGTTCTGACAAAGGCTTTCCTTGGTTTCCTCTCAATCTCACACTTCCCTTAGCCCTTGGGTGAAGGAGGGGGCATCATTTAAAGAAGGACAAAGGCACAGGTGTCCACAGGTGTCCCTGAACCCTCTTTCAGGGAAGAGGAAGGGGTTAGGGTGGGGGTGACCGACCAACCCTGAGGGCCAAGCAACAATAGCTAAAAAAACAAGGCCTTAAGACTACTGAACAAGAACAGGACTGACCTCTGTGAACCAAAACAAAATCCAAGGGGTCAGCATTAGGGTCAGATTAATCCCTGATAGTGCAAGAGGAGGAAAGAGAACATTACGTTTTCACAAAGGTGAGAAAGATTGATCATCATTGCCCCCAATTAAATCTATTGTGCCTCCATCAGGGCGATGCTTAGCTGTACTTATCTGTCCCCCTTTCATGGCAAAGCTGAATGGCTTTACAGGCCATTTTGACTGGGCCCAGTGTAACTTCTAAGATGCAGGCAAATGCACCACTAAACGAACCAATTCTGTTTATAGGAACTGTGGGCAGGCTGTGGGCGACTCCATGCCCCTGTAAAAAGATAATATGTTCCCCATTTAATGTCCTCCGGATGACAAATTGCTTCCAGAAAAAAAAATGGAAGCTGAGGAAATGAGATGTGACACTTCAAAATAGACAACCTCTCTCCTTAATTCCTCCAAATTCATAATGCTGTTAGATGCTAATGGGACTTCAGTCACAACTTCCCAATGCCCTCTTCTATATTTATTAACTCTTATTTGAAAATTGAGCATGCTTTATATTTTTTACGTCTTTTTGATATGCATCTTTTCTTTTCAGAGCACTGGGTTTAGGATATCTGGCAAATATGGCCCAGGGGAAACCCGTTAAGTCTGTGTTTGCCAGATGTTGGGCTTTTATAGTTTTACAGTCTATTGGGACTTTGTGTCCCCTGGTTGTAGCAGTAAAAATAAACTGTAGGTCTGCTCAGAAAAGACGCCTCAGACTGATCAGGTTTTGAAACCTAAATGACAGAAGCTGCCAAGGGTCTTTACTCAACATATGAATTTTATATCATGACCACATGACACTATGATGAAGTTACTTTCAAATTGACAAAACTTGAAATGAAAGGATGGCCATCATGAAATATTCTATACATTATCGCGATTGTGCCAAATTTCGAAATACTTCGGAGCTCTTTCAAAATGTTGGAGTCGGAGATATTTTGGCTAAGTAGACCTAACTCAGATAGTATGCACAAACTAGATCAGGCTAAGTGACTGAACTGACAACGGTAAATATATTTACATGAGGCCCACCATGCTATATGGACCATGGGCTTTCGCTAAACGCTTACTATATTAAAGAATCTGATGTTGCCATGGTATTTCTATTCTGACACACTACACAAACCATCCTTGTTCCTTCAGTGTTGGCCACTAAATACCTCCTGGGAATATTTTAAGAGGGGATGGGGTTGTAGAAGAGAGAGAAGAGGTGGAAGAATGTGAGAAAAGGAAATGCAAAAAAGGTGAAGGTTACAGAGTCACAATGTCGCAGCAAGAAGTTCTGTGAGTCGAAGGAGAACAATAAGAAAGCAACGGATTATAATTAGAAAGGAGACTGACAATGAATGAGACAGAGAGAGAGAGAGAACAAGGGTGAGTGGATGCAAGAGAGAGAGAGAAAGAGAGGAAAACGAGAAGGAGAAAAGGAAGAGAAGAGACAGAATGAGAGAGAAAGAGGGAGAAAGAGAGAGAGAGGCAGGCAAGAAGTGAGTGATTTGGGTTGGATGAGAGAGGAAGGGTTGGCAGGGTTTTGGCGGAGGAGTGTGGTGGTTCAGAAGTCCTCCAGAGCGAGGCGCCAGCGTGTCCGGCGGGGGCCCTGACCATGAGACGCTGCACCCCCCCAGAGTCATGGCCACAACCTCCCTCCCCCCTCCTCCCCCCTCCCTCCAGAGCGACTGGCAGGCAGCAAGCGTGTTGCTGGGGCTGCTGCTGCCGCTGCATGTTTATTTAATATCCCCGAGAAATTGAAATATCTTTGTGGGTTAGCTCACACACTTATACACACACACACACACACTTACACACACACACACACACACACACACACACACACACACACACACACACACACACACACACATACACAGACACGGACACACACAGACACACATACACACTTACACACATACACGGACACACACAGGCACACAGACACACATAGACACACAGACACACAGACACACACACACACACACACACACACACACACACACACACACACACACACACATACACACACAGCACAGAGACACACACAAGAGACAAGCATGCGCATGCTCATGCACAACACTTCCACACATGCAAATAAACATACACACAGGGACGTGCCAGACACACATATACACTCACCACTCAAAATGGAAAAAAATCTAATTCACTTGATCTGCTGCCAGAAATAGAAAGAAAACATCTTTTTTTACATAATGTCTTAGAGTGTAGTGGGAAGAGCAAAAATGCCTGACGCGGCACAAAGCATCCTGACTATGGAGAGAGAGAGACAGAGAGAGAGAAAAAGAAAGAGAAACAGAGAGAAAGAGAGAGAGAGAGTGTTTGACATATACTTCTTACACTTCATACCATTTCATCAGATTTTTGTGTTTATTAGCAGGCTAACTGTGAAATGTTATACAGATTCGAATAAATAGAGTATGAAAATACTAAAGACAATGAAACAGCAGTGAGGTATACCGCCTATTGTTTTCATTGTTTCACTGTAAATGGAATCCTAGGGTCGTCCGGTGCAGACTGTCTGCTTGAGTGATTCTAGTCTTTATGCATGAGGAGTACACTGTAAGCATGGGTGTGTAGAAATTAGCTAAAAGCGCAAAGGCACGTCTCAGACTTTGTGTGTGCCCATAATGACTCTGATCATTACAGAGGGATTCTTTCAGGCAAGAAATCCCTTAAACAGCCTCGGTTTTGGACTGAGAGTGATCCCCCTCCGTCTCCTCTCTCTCTCTCTCTTCTCTCTCTCACTCTCTCTTTCTCTCTCTCTCTCTCTCTCTCTCTCTCTCTCAGAGCCACCAACCACTGCTCCAGCCAAAAATAACACTGGAGCGCCACTCGAACCCGCGCCTCACCACAGAACGGTCCGGCCACAAGAGCAGGGATCAAAACACACACAAAAAAGGAAACAGAGCGTATTGAGAGAGGAAAAAATTGTTCATATAACTCAAGTCATTTCTTTAAAAGATATCTTGAATCTGCTGATGATTTTGGCTTGAGCAAAATGGGGGGATCAAATGCACTGGATACAGGGCCAAGAGAAGAGGGGGAAATGTTTGTGTGTGTGTGTGTGTGTGTGTGTGTGTGTGTGCGTGCGTGCGTGCGTGCGTGCGTGCATGCGTGCGTGCGTGCGTGCGTGCGTGCGTGCGTGTGTTTATGTGTGTCTGTTTGTGTGTGTGTGTGTGCGTGTGTGTGCATGTGGGTCATAGATTGTCCATGAAAAATGATTGCCTGAAGAAGTCATGTTAAGAGTGCTGCCATTAAGTTCCAACTCTGTAGCGGCAGTTAGATTAACAAGTTAAATAGCAGCAAATGTAAACCCACACCAGAAAATGATAGGTTAGAAAACAAGGCTTATTAGTACCTCACACAGAAAGAATAATACAAGACAGACATCAGGAGCTGTAAAACGCAAACCGCTGTAATAGCATAATTATGATATCCAAGTTTGTTCTTCCTTGATGCCTGCTTTTATCACTGCACCAAACGACTAGCCTACATGATGTCTAACAATCATTATGCATGTGTATAGTCATTTAACTGCTATGCCCACTGATTGGTTTTCAGCTGTAAGGTGAACGTAAAAATTCCATTCTGAAAAGGAAGTAGGCCTAGAATGTTTGCACTAAAATGTCTGTCAGAAAATACTAAGTTTTCAATTACTTTTTTTAAAGACATTCTTCTAGGACAAATCAATATTGATATTGGTTAGTCTAAAGAGAATGGCTAAAGTGCAATAGACACGTAATATTATAAGCAAACATTTCAGAGCAAACATTCTACTTCTCATGTTTCTGATAGATAGTGGACATCAATAAACAGTCCCACAGTTAATGACTTATGTCAGTGGTTCCCAAACAAATACTGTAAGTGTAAGTATCGCAACAACCTCCCATGCAACAGCTTGAAATTCGCTGTCACTTTTGATAATGTTGTTGCTGGATAAGCATTTGCAGCAGAGGCAAAGGTTGTGGTCAATGCCAAAGGCATTTACTGTATGTACATGGCTGCCTTTGAGAATTCAACTTCGCATTTTCCAATTGATTAACACCCTTTCAATGTACAGCTACTACTATGGCAAAATAAGGCTGCCTAGAGTGCTGTCACTGGGAGCTTATAGACTGCATCTTCAAGCTCAAATGATACATCATTAGAGGCGCAAGTACAGCATCAATTTTGGAAGAACATTAGATAGATAGATAGATAGATAGATAGCTAGATACTTTATTGATCCCCAAGGGATGGAAGCACTGGGAATTGTCGGCCTATAGGGCTATTGTATAGTTTTCTGCATATACGTTTAAAAAAAAAAAAAGAATAAAAAAATTCTGACAGACAATCGTTCCATGACCTCTCTGATAATGCCCCCACCCCCAGTTTAAGAACACTGACAGAAGTGAAGGTAGAAGGCCGCGAAACTCAAAACAAGTATGACTAAATTCTGCCCCCTTCAGGTAAACTAGTTTATAGCCTTTCATGGATTTGTCAGCACTTGGACCCATATCCTTTCTCCAACTTTGCTCCATAAGTGTTTGATTGGTAAGAGACTAATCAGTTAAGGAACCTAGTCAACAGACCGATGGATATCCTCTGAAAAGAATTACACAGACATGGGGGGAAAAAAGTTGAGCCGTTATACTTAAACATGCTAATGACTTGTAATGTACATTCTCCAAGTGCATTATTTACAAAATAATAAACTCACCCTACAGGCTAGCCTCACTAATGTTTTGATTGTTATGTAGGCTAGCCTAAACAATATATATATAAAAGAAACAAACAAACAATATCAATACTGACTAAAGTAAACTGGACTAATAAGCTTATCTGAAATTATAGCCTACAGCTAACAATTTAGGGGGAAGTATCCCTCACTGATGCTGCAGGGTTGATTATTGCAATGCTCTCCTCACTGGCCTCCCCAAAAGTCCATCAGATAGCTCCAACTAATTCAAAATGCATGCCAGAATCTTAGCCGAAACAAAGAAAAGAGATAGCATCGCCCCAATCCCCAGGTATTTGCACTGGCTCACACTTAGGCTAAGTTTAGAATTATATTTAAAGTCATTGTCTAGAAGACACTGAACGGCCTGGGCCCAACATATAATGTAGGCATATTTGCACAATATATCCTGCTAGGTCTCTATTAGATCTACTGATGCTGGTCTGCTGGCATTTGCCCAGGGTCAAAACTGAACAGGGTGATTTATTATGGTGCCCACTGCTGAAACCAACTCCCTCTCAAAAAGAAATGGAAAAAATCTATACTGCCTTTGATTAATCTGTTGACTTTTGGTTTGAAAGTTATAAAGTCAGTTCAGTTTATTTTTTATCATTATCATTTATTACCTCCGCCAAGGAGATTATGTTTGTTTAAGTTATTTTTTCTTAATGTCATAGTTTAGTTCATATTTGTGTCTGCTGTTTATAGGCCTGTTGCTTTTTGATGTGATATAATCATGTGATACAGTAGCCTAACCCATTTACATTTACAATTTTGTTCATTTGTTAATTTTATACTGTCCTGACAGTATCTATGAAATTAATAATTAGTAGAATCGGCCCATATACTGTTTTGTAACTATACAGTCTATGGATCAGCCAGTGTGGGATCCAAAATATGGCATCAGACTACCTCAAAAAATGTGACGTCAGAAAAGGCGACGGAAGTTGCTCGAGACTAGGAAATGTTAATGCAGGAGAAATATTTCCAATACACTGCCGTTGTTGCAGAGGGACTGCGAAAGGAGGTCGCAGTCTCCTTATGTCGCTGCCTCCTCGACTTGAGGGACCATTAATGACATCTAGGGATTTTAATTTTCTTTTTGGGGGGGAGTTTGCAATCCGAAACCGACTGGCTTTGTCTCTGTTGTTGGGGAATGAGCGACGAGAAAAGCCCGGGCAACTGCAAGAGAAACTCTGGGTGTTCCAGGTAACATGGTCTATCCCTCGTAGCAGCTAACCCTTAAAAACTATAATAACTTAGGCTACACGTTGACAGACATTAGTCAACGATTACTTCGGCCTAGCTTTTGTGTTACATAACTGATCGAGTGGGTGATACCGACAGTGTTGTCAATTCTAATTGTAACAACTACCATTGCCTTGAGCTCAGTAAAACGACATGTGACTAGCATGTTAGCGGCAGTGTTCTGGACCAGGGATGATTTAGCTTCAATTTAATTGTTGAGGTGAAAATCACCATTGCAACAATGTCTTGGCAGCTCTGCCCACAGTTGGACCGAGTCCTCAGCGACACTAAAAAGATTAACGCGCCTGAATTTTGCATTGGGTTTTGCACTGAATTTTATGTTTGACAGCTGACTTACCTTTTCTGCTGTTAGTATTGAGCAAATGCTGGCTGTGAACCCCGGGAAGACGCCGATCAGTCTGCTGCAGGAGTATGGAACGCGGATAGGCAAGACCCCGGTGTATGACCTGCTGAAGGCCGAGGGCCAGGCCCATCAGCCCAACTTCACCTTCCGCGTCTCCGTGGGCGACATCAGCTGCACCGGCCAAGGGCCCAGCAAGAAGGCCGCAAAGCACAAAGCCGCCGAGGCAGCCCTCAAGATGCTTAAAGGGGGAATAGGGGGAGTCGGAGGAGTCGAGAGTTTTGCTGGAGTCGACATGTCTTTAGATGGAGAATGGTAAAGTCTGATATAGTGTCCTATGGTGGCCCTGAGAGGCCAATATGTTCATAAGAAAATCATAAATTGTTATCGATCAATTATTTGTGTGTCTTTTTTTTGTAGCATCCCAGCAGAAATGAAGTCAACCAGCTCTACTCAGCAAGTTGAGTGCAATCCAGTAGGAGCGCTACAGGTGATCAAATATGTCTCTGTGTCATTGCTTACTCTGACATTGGACATTAGAATCGGCCATAGGAGTTTTCCCCTCTTTCTCTGGTGTTTTTTTAAGTTTATACTTCATGTTGAGTGCCTATGTTTCAATATTTGCAACAAGTGACTAAACCCATAGTATGCTATGCAACCCCTACATTTATTCTCCCCTAAATCACATGGCTGTTCTGCATGTTATTTCTGTTGATGATTGAACCCACTTCAGTTCCCCGCTCTTAAAGATGACTTCACATAGAGGTCACCAAGTACTGTCGGAACATAAAACAAAACCAAACAAATCAGTATTACATTACATAGCTCGAGTTGCTACAGCCAACAGCTAGAACAGCCAGGTAGCTACACTGCTACACTATGGGGACATGATTTTAAAGACAGTACTAGGTGACTTTTGAGAAACAGAGATCTCTGTGAAAAATTGCCTGAGCTTTCCTTTCATACTCTTCACTGTTCCTCTGTCTATTCTTGTCTCTTATCTATTTCCCCATTCTCCTGGTAGGAGCTTGTGGTGCAGAAAGGCTGGCGTTTGCCTGAGTATACGGTGACACAGGAGTCCGGGCCTGCCCATCGTAAAGAGTTTACCATGACCTGCCGCGTGGAGAGATTTGTTGAAATCGGTAATGTTATATACTTTGTTGTCAATTTAAATTAAGGCCCATAATGGTATTTTAAAAGCACAGAGACACATTTACATTAAAACATTTGATTAAGTAATTTTCTCTTGCAAAACATTTGTTTAAAAAATAATAGGCAGTGGTACATCCAAGAAGCTTGCCAAGCGCAACGCAGCAGCAAAGATGCTCTCCAGGATCCATGACGTGCCAGTAGATCTGCGCAGCAGCCATGAAGCCGAAGCAGAGGACGACACCTTCACTATGGTGAGAATGTTCACCTTATGGTCATGCTGGAGCTGCTGCTTGTTTTCTTTCATGCTATTTTATACATCAGTGCAACTGCGTTATGTTAATGAAGTTAAGAATGTGGGCCTATGGCAATTTATTTAGTGCTGGTCCATGTCTACACACAAAGATATAAGTACAGCGGTCTTACAGTGCAAAAAAATTCTTGCCGGATGGTTGATAAATCTTCCTCTTTGTAGAGGAAATGGTACAATGAACATGTTAGATCTAAGTCATTCAGTACAATGAAAAATGAGGCATGTCATGATATTTGTCATGATATTTGATACTTTCTACAGAAACACAAACTCTGTGCCTTACTGGATTTTCTAGTTCAGCACTGTCTCTGCATTCAGTATTGGTGTGTTGTTGTGAAGCAACTTCTATTGCTAAAAGACTGAAAGGCACTTTATAAATTAATAAAGACTAGCCTTAGAGGTACTAATCATAACCACTTGGTAGGACAACACTGTATCTCCTCTCAAATTCTGAATGTATATAACATGTAGATTTGAAGATGGTTATAGTTATTCAGCAGACATCTTTGTCCCAAAGCGAACGATAAGATATAAATCTTATCTACATTGTTTGTGTTGTTTATGTAATTTTTTTAATTTAATTTATAATTTATTATTATTATTATTATTATTTTTGTACATTTCTAATTTATATTTAGTTGACCTTTTTCCCCTTGACGCTGGTGTGGCATTAAACTGACATTACCACTGATGCTGCATCTCCTCTCACTGTGTGTCCTGTGGGTCTGTGCTGTTGCTCCAGCAGCACCGTCTGGAGGGAGGGAAGTGCAAGGGCTTCGGCTGCACCTGGGACTCGCTCCGCAACTCGGCCGGCGAGAAGATCCTGCAGCTGCGCAGCCACCCGCTGGCCACCGCCAGCTCCACCGCCAACTTCTGCTCCCTGCTGCACGACCTGTCGGAGGAGCAGCGCTTCGACGTCAGCTACCTGGACCTGGGTAAGCCTCGCTTCGCTGTGCCCGCAAGCTGGTCTTCTATCACCCTCTAGTTCCGTGTTTCTTCAAACTTCTTCAGACCAAGGACCACTTAAAGCAACACTAAAGAGTTTTTCATACCTTACAAATAATGTTTCCAAAATCTTGTTAGCGGTTCATCAACTCATAACAGGGTGAACGGCACTTCTGCTTTCACTTCGCGGCCCTCTATCGGCTGTAACCGCACTATGTAACTTTACGAGGTGGGGTAGTGTATCTGTAGTTCGATGAAACGAGACATCAGAAACTACAAATTTGACTCGCTTCGATGTCGCAATACATCATACTTTCATAAAATCATGCAACATACTCTACCTTGTCTGTTATTTGCTGGATAAACAAATAGCGTGTGTGCGACAGAGGAAAAGTGCTTTAGTGTTGCTTTAACCAATAAAAACAAATCTCACGGACCACCTAGATAAAACAAAATACAGTAGACCTACTTCAACAGTATATCACACAACAGGGACCACTTGGGATAGCTTGTGGACCAGCAGTGGTCCCTGGACCATACTTTGAGAAACACTCTCTAAAAGCACAGTCTAATCAAGTCTAGTCAAGTCAGTGGCAGTGCTTTATTGCCAATACTATGCAACATCGCCTGATAGCAGCTGCTTGTAACCACACCAAAATTGTTTCCAGAGTTGTTTTGGTGTTTTTGAATGACGTTTGCAAACAATTTGTAATGGACACAAAAACACATCTTTAATCCACCCCTAGTCAAGTCCAAAAGCATGGTATAATAATGTCCTCTTCTAGCTTTAGTCTTACCTAGCTGTGGTAAAGGTAGGCCTTTTTTATGACACTGCACTGATCTCATCCCAGGACTGTCAGAATCGATATGAACATAAAGTGTAGATTTAATGTGACAAGTAAACACTTTATCATTTCAGCACTGGCCAGGCTTTGCTGAAAGTCCCTAGCTCTACACTGTAGTTTTGCATCGCTAATTAATCACCTCTGTCGGATATTTGCGGTTGGTGGCCTGCCATCTAATTTCGTCATACTTATTGCAAATATGTAAGGGGAGTGGCTGTGGTCAGCCCCATGAATCTCAAGCACAGTCTGTAAATCAACCACCAAATTATGTGCCCGATGCCATCCTTAAGTGGGATGCCAGAGGTTATTTTGGGGGTAGGATCCAGGGCCGAGACCCACCGCAAACTTTAAAGTCTGCGATTAGTCATATTTTCCCACCCTATCTCCGGGGATAAAATGGAGCCAGTCTGGCTTGTTGGTTTGTTCAAGAAGTATGCCTATTTTAAGACAACTTTTTTTTTTTGTCTGTCTGTGTGAAATTACTATTAATATTTAGTAGCAACATTCTCATAGAGGTTCGGGAAACATTTAGATGGATATATTTATTTTTTATTCATGTTTTCTCAAACATCTTAAATATGAAATGAAAGTAATTCTCCACCGTATATATGTGCATACATGGAAAGGGTATAAAAACTATACCTTGTTTGATGTAGGCCTGTGTTCTCCAGTGAGTTTGTAGATACCCTCTACTCAGAACTCGAGTAAAGCAGTCTGTGTGTTGAAAAAGTGAACACACACAGAATGTTGTACGTTTTCGATACGTGGCACGGGGTTACGGGATACGTGATATGAAAAACAGAGGACGACCGGCCGCACGCTCTGGTAGCTCCAAATACCACAATGATTTAATAAGAGACAGTGTTTCTGCCTATGGCCTTTCTCAATTCTTAGCATTCTGGTCATCTTTCAGCAGGAAAGATCAAATGTAGGCTGTCCAAAAGAGGAGTCTTCCCAAATCAGCTGGCTTAGTGGTTTACTTGCAGTAAGATATCAGATGCTATCCATTCAAATATGTATGTGACTATTTTACTCTTTTCTGAGTAATGTAGATGAAGTGAAGTACCGAGCAATATCTGTGCTAGTTACATTTTCGTTCATACATATATTGTGGTCTACTTCGCTGTGGGTTTAGCCTTCCTGTTTTGAAAATGTTCAATAAAGATGTAGGGTGAATGTCTGTCTAACCTGATTAAAGTCAGTAAATGTAGGCTATGATTTATGTGCTTTATGTCAGACAGTGCAGCAACATAACCATTTTCAACACTAGGTGGCGTTATTATAACTAAATATTTAAGCTTTGTACATCAGTAACCAGTACGGAGTGGTCTAAGTTCACGGTTTTATTCTAGTTTCAGCAGAATATTTTCTGTCACTTTTAAAAATCTTGTGTGTGTCTCCCTCTCTCTCTCTCTCTCTCTCTCTCTCTCTCTCTCTCTCTCTCTCTCTCTCTCTCTCTCTCTCTCTCTCTCTCTCTCTCTCTCTCTCTCTCTCTCTCTCTCTCTCTCTCTCAGAAGAGCGCAGTCTGAGTGGCCTCTGCCAGTGTCTGGTGGAGCTCTCCACCCAGCCCATAACCGTGTGCCACGGCTTTGCCTCAAGCCTGGATGCCGCCCGGGCAAGCGCTGCCCACAATGCACTTCAATACCTCAAAATCATGGCAGGTGGGAAATGACCCTGTTCTGCTGACAAGACCTCACTCTCTTTTTCGTTTCCTTTTCTCTACCCCCCCTCCATTCGAAGGGGCTGTTGTTAGAAATGGTTAAGGTGACCATCTCCAAATCTTGTTTATGTCCTCAGTTCTGTGAAGTGAGGGTTTTTGTGGGATTCTGTGACTCCCAGTGCTGTTACTCCATCTTTTCCCCCTGATGCAAGAACTCATTTGAGAGCCCCCCTGTGAATTACAAAATTTAATGATTCTCCTCCATCTAGATGTAGCATATAGTGTAGTTAAACTTTGATATAATGTGGCAGTGCATTATATTAATTTTAAAGTCTAGTTGTACTTCCTATTGAACTATGTGCTGCACTAGCAAATTTTATTGCTATTGATAGTCCCATCATGTTCTTATTGTTTATCTTCCAATCCCCCACTGATTTTAACAATTGATGTTTAAATTGTCTTAGCTTTTAGCCATTAACATTTTTCAGAATTGTGCCCTTAAACAGCTGTGGCCTTTTTGACCATGTCATGAAATAATTAGCCAATCTGATCACTGGCACTTTTAGAAATTTGACCTATCCACTCTCTCTAGATAACAAGAGTAATTGAACAAACTGTTACAGTGTTCTTTTTTTAAAAGTTATAACCAGAGTTGGTGACTGACAGACTGGCCCGGTTTTTAATAATTCTTAGACTTCATATTTCTGTCCTGTACCCAAATTTAAAATGATGCTCCAAACACAATGTGCTGAAACTACGCTTTTATGATCACCTCAGGAAGTTGCACATAATGTGCATTTTCGGCTGCCAAAAAAATCACTAGACATCAACTCAACTACAAAGTGTCTGTTATGTAACAAATTAGTGTCATTACTGGCAGATACCTCAGTAGAATCAATGGGATTAAAAACAGAAGGCTCCCTGCTGTGACTCTTTGCGATATTTTCTAAATTGTTATTACACTCACAATTTTCTGGAAATGGGCAATATATTGAGATAGACTGGGAAATGGAGAAATGAATGCATTCTCAATTGTACAAATAATGTTTTGTTGGATTTTATTTACCGTAATACAATATAGCAGTCAAACATCTGTCTGCTTTACAACATTTTCAAAAAATAAATTTAATAAAGTCTTTTAAATACACTTCTCTTGATTTAATGTGTGCTTGATGCAAGTAAGTTCTCCTGTAATATAAATTAATGCAATTTACTTTTAAATCAACACATCATACACAACACACAGGTCTTTCAGTAGCATTTTTGAAAGGCAGGAAAGATGATGGTAATGTTCAGACGAGGAAATGCGTTCAGCTGGCTCAGCTTACAGAGGATCTGCAGTGTCACTGTCCCTGTTTCTCAAGTTCTGACAGCTTGCACTACAGTAATGCCGCAAGCACAGGACTGTGGCTAGCCATTGCACTACTAAACATAGCACACATTCAAATGGGAAACTATTTCTACATAATTTAGCGCACTGTGCAGATTTCCAGGGACCCTGTATTTGTTAACGAGAGCTTAACCAGGAAACCAGCACACTGGAAAACTCTCAAAATAATGCCTGCAGGTAACTACACCCATGTCCTGTGTATGGCCCATTGAGTAGCAGTCACAAATATGCACAACACTGTAAGGCCATGCAAAAACAAAGCAGCCTCTTTGTACGTTTTTTCCGTTTTTCTTTTGATTGCTTAAAACCAGGCCCATTTTTTCCCAACACACTACACACAATTAAAGGAGAATTCCGGTGTGAAATTGAGCTTAACTGTACCGAAACATGTTAAGGTGTACTCACACGTGTTTTAGACGCACTTTCACTCACCCCCAGCATTCCGAACTCCTCCGTTTTCAGCCTAGCTTACAGTAGGCTTGAAGCTATTAGATTGGGCATTACGTAGCCTATGCAGCTAAATCGCTATTTTTAAACCATTAAAAAGGTTCCAAGTAACTCCACACTGCATTGGTTGACTTCTGAGGGTCCTGACATTTAAAACGAGATACTGAGAACTTTGGAAGTGCACAGGAAGTTTATTAAAAAAGACTGTTTATTCAAGCAGTACCTTCATAGAATCTCTCCGCTGGGCGCCATCTTGTGGTGAAGTCGCGATAAGTCGACTGACGAGCACAAACGAACAGGAAAGACAGGGGGACATATTGCAAACATTTTGAGCTTTGTTACTCATCATGCTCATGTAGACAGTATAACTATATATTTCCTATGGAATTACTTTAGCAATATGTTCCCCAGTCCTTCCTGTTCGTTCGTGCTCGTCAGTCGACTTATCGCGACTTGATTCCAAGATGGCGCCCAGCGGAGAGATTCTATGAAGGCACTGCTTGTAAACAGTCTTTTTTTAATAAACTTCCTGTGCATTTCCAAAGTTCTCAGTATCTCGTTTTAAATGTCAGGACCCTCAGAAGTCTACCAATGCAGTGTGGAGTTACTTGGGACCTTTTTAATGGTTTAAAAATAGCGATTTAGCTGCATAGGCTACGTAATGCCCAATCTAATAGCTTCAAGCCTACTGTAAGCTAGGCTGAAAACGGAGGAGTTCAGAATGCTGGGGGTGAGTGAAAGTGCGTCTAAAACACGTGTGAGTACACCTTAACATGTTTCGGTACAGTTAAGCTCAATTTCACACCGGAATTCTCCTTTAACACAATCCTACACCATAGTAGCAGAATACTACAGACACTTTGTCAGATGAAACAGTGGCAAAACATATTCTTAAGAGAACGCACTACAGTGACCGTGCTTGCAGCACGTCCCCATAAGCATTTCCCTCTCTCTACACAGCTATGGGCTCCCCCTGTCATCCTAATTCTTCCTCTTCCTCTTCCTCTCACTGCATTGTTGGCTACTTTCCATTTCTGTGTAAGGCAGGTTGGGTCAGGGCTTATAGAGGTCTGATAGGTGAATTTTGAAAGGCAGTATCTTGAAATGGCAAAGGAGTGTTATTTTGTTAGATTTTTGTGTCTGAAGTAGGGACGTGTGATTAGTATTTACCAAACAACTGTGTGTAGTGGTTTGAGTTTAAGGTTTCACAAACTGGGTTACTCCACATTTTTGTGTTTAAGCAATAAAAAAAAAATATGTGGCTCATCTTTCTTCATCATCCGGATCTTCTACTGGCAAAGGTCAAGACAACAGCAATGCAAATATTACAGTATCCTAGTCCTCTGCTTGATAAGCAATGCATAAACAATGCCCACTGTGGCCTAATTTGTATATTTTACAAAGGATTTATGCTTGCATGTAAATTGTCTGCAGAGGTCAAGGTTTAAAGTACACTAAAAGCTAGTAAAACTGTTTTGCACAATGTGTTGTTCCAGTGCACATAGACCCAACCACGAAACAGAGTAGCAATCAGGGTGAGTGGATTCCTAAGCCAGGAGGTGCACGTCATCCTCAGCGTAGCCACTGCTGTCCGATTGGAAACTGTCCCCTCTCGGAGGCAAACCTAGAGTACAGACACAGAAAAGTCAAGACACCCTGTGATGGTTTACACGAGTTTACTGCACAGCAAATTGCGTTTCTAGCACTTTGTCGTCGAGACTTTGTGCTGTGCTAGTTTGCAGATACGCCAGATGCTGCGCCAGCTTATCTCCCTTCCTGTCGTGCGGTTTCCCCACTACTGACAGAGTGATAATGAAGATGAGTAGTCTGTTCACACCCATCCCTTTAGCAGTTCAGAAAGCGATGGTAGCACACAGCACCACCCTACATTCACTTCATCTTTTACTGTTGCTTTGAAACTTCTGGACGGCCACTGCTGATGCTACGCTGTGGTAATGGTGAGAAAGTTTAAGAGCAAAGTTCTTCTGAAAAGGTGTCAATGCAGCCTGAACTATTATAATTGCATTTCTTTTTTTAAAAAAAAGAATGGTTCCACACTTGGCTTCAGACAAAACCGGGCTCTAGCTGAATCAACTCACTTTTGGAATCAAATTGACTCACTTTTGTTCTGACCAATAGCAGAGAGGGAGAAGGAGGCGCGTGTCCCAAGGTCGGATTGTCCCACATCATCTTCCCCAGCACTGTGCACCTGTTCAAAAACAGCAACTTTCTACATGTACTTCAATCCATTTATTCATCATGAGTCACTCACCATCGGTGGGAACAACTGAGAACACGAAGAGGGGGCGGATAGCGAAGCTGGCGCTTTTTCTTTACAGTTATCACTTCCATCAAAACAATGCAACAGCACAGGAGCTAATGGGGTGAAATGAGTGGGCATTTGGAGCCTCTGTGGAGGTGTGCAGCTGATGACTCAACATGTAGATGAAGGCGCAATGCTTACATACCTCTTCTAGTTCAAAGGAATTGGCATGCTTGGGTTCGTGGATGAGTCGGGCCTGCTCTGCACCCTTGAGGGGGCTCAGGTACCTCCGGTCCCTCCAGACGTTTGAGAGCGGTGTCTGAGATGGAATAGAGGCAGAGGGAGCGCACGTGGTGACAGGAGGGACATCTTCTGCAGTGTCCCCGTGCATGGCTTCACCGTCCCAACCTGTCACCAGTATCTGACATGGGGACACGCGTCTGCTTGTGCTGGGATGGGATGATGATGGTGCAGGCGACTCACCATCCACCGAATGATGTTCAGAACAGGTTTTAGGGATACTTGTGGGTTCGCCCTCTCGTAACTTGAGACAAACTGTCTGTTCGTACAGTTCTGAGGGTGAAGTTGTGACGGAGATGTCTGAAATGGACTGTCCCCCAAAGCACCTATGGGACGCTGAGGTTTTGAAGTCCTGTGGAGTGCAGTACGGTGCTTGGTGCACCTCCTCTACAATGGGAGGGCAGATAATGTCATGAGTCACCTTGGGCACAAGGGCCACGGGAGCCTGAAACAAGTCGTGTGACTGGAGGTTGAGGGTTACTGGCCTTTGGGAAATTTCTGGAATGTTTGCGTCACCAACAGCACTCTGGGTTTGGCAAGGATCAGAAAATGTGAGTCTTACTCTGCAGTTGTTAACCGAGTCTTGAGAGATCTTCCTTGAACCTGATAACAATGTCCTTGAGTGCTCGGTGCTGTCAAGACCTGTTTGAGGAGTCACATTCTCAAAAGTCCTCCTTTCAGATCCCTTGCCTGTTCCTTTTTCTATATTAGGGTTTACATTAGTGATATGTCCCATATTTTTTTCTGCAAGCCCTGCACATTTTCCTCCTCCAGGTTCTGAATGTCCTGAAGCCTTCATGTCTGTGTTTACCAACTGGGTTGGTATTTCGGGGATACTGCACCGCTTCCTGGGTGAGTTGTGCGGTGAAGAGGAGTCGGAGGTACGAGAGCCAGCAAAGAGGCACATTTTCGAAACGGTGTCCTTGAGCCTCTCCACGGGTGAGCGAGGCTCGCTGCGGACACTGCCGAAGAAGCGCACTCCGATACGCTTTTCAGCCGCAGGGGAAAAGCTGAATTCGGGCGGCGCAAGTTTCTGGACGGGAGTCCTGGACACGTGTGAATAGAGGGAGTAAAATGCATTGGCCATCGCTGTCAACACCTCCACTTGCCTGAAACGACCTGCACAGGAGATAAGGGAAAGAGGGAGAAAGACACAGCGATAGTTCAGTGTTTCATAACTGAAACACATACCAGTAACTACAACACCATAAGGCTTGCCAGACACGGCAAAGATATGAGCGCATAACACAAAGGATATTGTATGATGTTTCACTCACTAGCAAGGGACAGGTTTGGGTCCTCTTGACTGACCCGATGGAGCTGTGACTCCAAGAAGAGGCGGAAATTGATGCCGCGCAGTTGCGAAGGGAAGTTGAAGAAGCGGGAAGGGATTCGCGCCGTGACCTGTGGCTCGTCACACCCAAACCCCAACTGGTACAGGGTTTCCTCTGCATCCTCAGTGCACATCTGAAGAACCTCCGAGATACTATTTGAGAGAGGACATTTTTTTTCTTATAACTCAAGACATTTCTATAAAAGATATCTTGAATCTGTTGATGGTTTTGGCTTGAGCAAAATGGGGGGGGGGGGGGGGGGGGTCACATGCACTTGATGCATTGCCACGTGAAGAGGGGGAAGTGTGTGTGTGTGTGTGTGTGTGTGTGTGTGTGTGTGTGTGTGTGTGTGTGTGTGTGTGTGAATTTGTGTGAATTTGTGTGAGAGAGGTGGGGGTGGTGGGAGTGGAGAAAGATGGAGAGATTTATGTCAACAGTGACACTATTAGGACAGACAAGAGGCAGGAGGAGTCAGGTATGTTAGGTATGCTTTTACCTTGAGGCCGTCTTATTGGTGGCGGAGGACAGGCAGCTGGAAGCCATGCTCTGGCCCATATTAAAGAGTGGAAGAGTAAGCCTCTGCTGACGTGTGCTGAGAACACATTCGCATTCACATTCTCAAAACTAGGTTGTCAACTCTGTGCACTGAGCCACAGCAACGTTACATGCTATTGCACAACAATTACAGCATTTAATCATTAGTGTGGTATTTCAAAATGCATTTGAAGCAGACACTGAAAGGACACCAAAGGACGCCGATAATAACCTCGTGGTAAATTTTTTCTGACGTGATTTTGGAGGGGGCAGGAGCACGGGACGGCACCTGGTGATGCAATGCACAGCCAACAACAAAGCCATGTGAGTGAAGGGCAGTGTGCACATGCAAAACATCTGAATTTTGTATAAGACGAGCAACGTTTCCTCTCACCCCACTGATGGTCTGTCCACATCGTGCAACACAGTGGCTGAAAGCAGAGAGAAAGACCAGTCTGAGACACACCTTCACCCAGCTTAACAATCATTTGCATTTCCATTACAATTCATTCCGCCCTTCTAATACTCATGTCAAACATATGCTGTCAGTGACAACGGATCCATCTTTTCAGACACATGGCTTTACAGATAAGTTTTTATCTGATTTAAATCCACAAGGATGTCACTCAAGGAAGAGGTGTAGGCTTTTGATGCTACAAAGAGGCCATTGTTTTTAATGCAATAGAACTGTGTGCAATGGAAATATGAGGAGGGCTGTGACCACCATGGACAGTCTTGTTCTTTGGCTTTATGTCGTGGCAATATGAAGTGACAACTGTTGAAAGGCTTCATCGGTGCATCCATTATGTGGTCTTTCTCTTACACTCAAATTTCTGGTATTGTTCTTTGGGTTTATTCCATGACAATTGTTGAAAGGCTTCATCATTTCATCTTTTCTGTGATTATTCTCTTAATCAAACATATGTCTGAATCATTTGGTATTTATAAAAAATCTACTTTGTTTCCTGGAACCTGGACAAATTCCCACACGTAAACAGAGAAATAAGTGTGTTGGTCACACACAGTCCCACCTCTTCCCATGACAGTCTTTCCTGTTTTGTTTCCTCTGTCTAAGTTTACTTTCCTTCACTTACCCTCAGCTCCTAGACTCAGGTCATCTTCAAAACTGTTACACGTTTTCAGTAAAGACTCTGGGGGAGGTAAGAGGAGCAGGATCACTAAACATGGGTGCGAATCTGGACTAACTTGACAACAAGGGTGAGATAACAAAGGCAAATGTAGCAAAGGTCAGCGCTTTCCATGATCAGAAATGCATTCAGTCAAAACCTTACACCCTTGCTCTCAAGCCTAACAAAGCGTAGCAACGTTTTTCCATTTTCTTTAGGAGGACTTACCCAAAGTTACGTGAGCAGGATCAGCTCTACCCTCCTCTAGTCCAGTGTCTGGCCTGTGAAGAGATAATATGTGTGAGAGGAAAATTAGCTACCACTGAACTCAGCAACCACTAAGTACACATTATCAGCTCTGAATTGTTGTGTGTGCCTGTGGGTAGACAGTGGGCACAGGGCCAGTCACTGGGATAAAAATACCCACAAAGCACCACATGTCAGACACTGCAGTGTTCTCCTCCTGCCTTGCATCTTATAAATACTGCTATCCGGTCTCAGCACATGACAACTCTGGGTATCATCACAAGGTATTTTTGAATTACATTGATTTCTGAAGATGAAAAAAAAAAACACCTTTGCTGCATACTTGAATTTCCCCTTGGGGATCAATAAAGTATCTATCTATCTATCTATCTATCTATCTACCTACCTATCTATCTACTGTTTGCCTGCTGTCTTGAATTTTACATGTTATAGCAGGAGAAGTAGCATTTTAGTAAAAATCATCATGCCATACCATGACCCTGAATTGTATTTGTACAATGTGAAAGCAACACCAAAGCACTATTCCTCTGCCGCACACACACTATTTGTTTATCCAGCAAATAACAGACAAGGTGCAAGATTTTATGAAAGTATGATGTATTGCGACATCGAAGCAAGTCAAATTTGTAGTTTCTGATGTCTCATTTCATCAAACTACAGATACACTACCCCACCTCGTAATAGAGGTGCCGATACATCACATGTGCCGATAGAGGGCTGCAAAGTGAAGCATAAGTGCCGTTTACCCTGTTACGAGTTGATGAACCGCTGAAATGATTTTGGAAACATTATTTTAAGGTACGAAAGTGTTGCTTTAAATCTTCTAATGGACAATAGAAAGACTCATTAGAATAGGAATATCCTTAGTCACACTATCAAATGTTCTGGTGATAATGTGAGTGCACTCATATCTGGGCTACACACATATTAAAGTAACATTCTATTTTTAAGCTATATCATAATATCTCTTCAGGAAAATACAAAAGAAATGTCCTGAGTAGAGACAACACTGTATTATTTAACTTCAACTGAATCCAGCAATATTGCATGAACATATTAAGAATCACTGAAAAACCCTTTACAATCCTTCATTTAGACAATCCATCTATTTTTGAATTTACATTTTACTCATCATTAACTTCACATGACTCAAATCTCTTGCTGCTTTCCATTGATTTGTTTTTAATGCTCCACTAATAAACTTATTCTGCCACTCCTTAAGTCTAAATAGACAGAGCAGATGTCTATGCAAACACACACACACACACACACACACACACACACACACACACACACACACACTCAGACATACACAATACAATACACAATTATACTTACCCACAGCCTTGAAGCCAGGTTTCAATCTTTCCTGTAGCACATCCTGTGGAAACTCAAAAGACACACCATGCAGAGACAAAGAGAGCGTCACTAAACGTTCAAGATGCATACCTCTGCTTACGCACAAACACAAATTGTCAGCTTTTTCCCTAAGGTGGTTTCTGTTATGCTGCGGTGTCAAGCTGCACTAGTTGCATAACATTTTTTGCTGTCTTTGAGGCAGAGTGGTGTAGCCTATAGGTATTATTTCTTAGTTTATTAACCTGTAGCTGTTGTCTAGACTTCTCTTTCTCACTAAACAATTCCCCAAAGAAAATGAATGAGGCCATTCATTTTTTCAAAGTAAAGTATTCAGCAGGTGTGTAAGACGAGCTCAAATTCCCTTCCTCATAACCCACCGATAATCCGTTTATTGTAGTTCCTGCTATTACTTCTCTGTGGTCAGTCACGGTCACACTGGAGATTTGGTTCGTTTGGAAATGTCACTGACCTCCCAGAAAGACATCATCCTCCTGAATGGGCAGGTGCAGGCCCGCGGTTGCTGGGTCTGGGGCCTGATGTTCCGTCTCCTCCAGAGTAAGCCAGCTGCTGTGCACCCAGGCATGACGCCTGACATTTGGGGACGGTGTCTCCATTGGGTCCAGAAAAGAGCGAACTGGAGAAAAAGTTGATATGCTACCTTTTACACGTTCCAGCCAACCCTTAATAACTTCAGTGGTCGTATGGGTGGAATGATCTTCTAATCGAAATAAATGAGTGGGTAAATAACCCAGACTTATGTTAAACATTTTATAAGTTCAGAGAAAGAATAGGCTGTTATGTAGCAGCAATTAAGCCTACATATATTTCGCAGTCGGAGGCTATTAACTTCTAACAATAATAATCCGTTCTTTTATGATTAATATCATAATCATATGTAGCCTTTAGCAGAGCCAAACACTGTTGTCACATGCGATAAAACGAATTGATGCGAGAACCACTTCCAACATACCTTCACTATACCGGTTGGTTTAAAATTCAAATGAAGCACTCTATTCACCGCTCGGGTATCCGATATTGATTATGCAACGAGGCATTCTTGAGTTGTTCCTGTATTTTTACATGTACGCTCCCGAGAACCCCCATTTTAGAGCATTGTTCGCCGCCAACGCAAAGTTTCGTGTCCGCGCTTTTAGCCTGTGTGCTGTTGTCGTTACATGAAGAACCAAGGAGGAAATGATGCTGCGACGAGAAGACAGAACTGAAACACAGCTAGCACCTAGCGTGTAATATCCTGAACCTGTGCAATCCATCCCCGTGTAGTTTGTCGTAAGAGATATGGACGCCTCCTAGCAGCGCAATGACTGGCCCTTCCTTATAGTTCATATAGGGAAATGACACCTGTTGTTGTAGGGAATAAAGGAAGAAGTGGTTGCTATTCGCTTGCATTTGTCATCATGAGCTATTCGGAGGAGTTGTCAAGTCAAGTGTTCTGGCCATGAACGCATGTTGTTCCCTCTATACCGTTTTGAAGATGGTTACCTTTATCGCTGCACATTGAGTAGAGTGGATGAGTCTTGAAGGATGATAAAAGTGTGTTTGTTCAGCTATGATAATGATATTTAATGTATAATTATGAGACTTATGGCACACCGATATGCTATACTAGATTAGACCTGCTTAATACTAGATCACTATGGATGAAAGGTAGGGCCTTCGCAGTAGCACCAATTCGCCCTTAAGGTAACAAATGAATAATGTCAACACCGCTGATTGTAAAGGAATGAAATAAGTGTCAGCTAAATACATTTTTCTGAAGTCATTGCGTTTACATACTGCTCGGTCACCACTAGGTGTCAGACTTTCCATGATATAATTCTCAGCCAACTCGTCCCAAAAACCTTGAGGATGGTACACTGGGAGCACTGACCTCTCTAAACTGAATCTTTTAAATGATTTGTGTCTGGCCGCCAAAGCTAGGGCCTATGACAGCATGATGAGAAGGAATGGTTCGAGTGCCCCAAAAACCTCAGATGAAGATCAATCTTCCACCATAGAATCTTTACATAACGGTAGGCCTACATATTGTGAGGTTTCTCATATAGGCTTATGTATTCTGTTCCTGATATAAATAATTTAACTCTTAGAGATGAGCTTTCAATTTTCCTGTTACATTTTACCTATTTGTTACATGTTTTCAGGAGTAGCACATCATCAGAAATCATGGCTTAAACTTTTAATTAAATCAAACCAAACGTTGTATTTAGTCATTCTGTTTTGCTTATGGTTGTAAGTGTATTTTTGTACATTGTCCATATAGTGCACCTCTGTTTCCCAAGGAAGCTCAGGTCATTCAATGTGTGCACTAAAATGTTGCAGATGTTTTATCAGAGTGTTGTTGCAAGTGCATTCTTATTTTCTGCCATCAGTTGGGGAAGTAGCACTACAGCTAGGGACACCAAAAGACTGAATAAGATCATTCGGAAGGGTGGCTTTGTGCTATAGGGTCAGCGCTAGAGCCCCTGGAGTTGGTGGTGGAGAGAAGGATGATGCGCAAACTTTTAAATATATTGGACAATACTGTACCTCACATCCACTACACAACTTACTGGTTAATCAAAGACAGTGTTCTCAGTTGGAGGCTACGCCAAGCTGTAACAAAGACAGATACAGAAATACTTTTTTTCCCCTCACTACAATTGCACTTTATAATGACTCCCCCCTGAGCAGAGTGAAAGGAATAACATTTGAATAATTTATATTTGTATGTTTGTATGTTTGTATGTATGTATATGTTGGATGCTGTGTTTATCTGCTGAAACACTTTAATTTCCCCTTAGGGATTAATAAAGTGTATCTATCTATCTATCTATTTATCTATCTATCTATCTATCTATCTATCTATCTATCTATCTATCTATTTATCTATCATTAATGGTTATAGTGACTGTGGGTTTACTTTAAACAGCACTCTTTGTTTCACTTGTTTCATATGTTTTTAGTTTTAGTTTATGTTTGTAGTTTTATGGAGACTTGAAAGACAAAATAAATATTCTAGCCCAAATGTCAAGGCTCTCCTCACATTCTTCCGATTGAGTCATGTGAATACTGCCCCGTGCAGAATGCACCTTAATAGAACTTTAATTTATCTGCTTTGCAGCTATATATTATCATGCTTTTTTGTATCTCTGCACTCCCACTCCCGGATTCTTTGCCGTGCAAAAGCAGTATTATCGTCTTGTGAGCCTTGCAGCGTGTGGCCAAGAGGAGGGCTGTGGGAGAGGTGGGTGTGCATGAGGCTCTAGAACTCCACCCTAACTGGGCCGTGGCTCTCAGTGTTTACATGCAAACGGCATGTGCTTCTTGAGGGCACCCCCTTCTCTGTTCTCTCACACACACACGAAAAATTCTGTCCCCACCCAGCCCCCCACCCCTTACCGGGCAGTTGCTGCCTTGCAGTCCTCCCACCTCCGTGTTTGTCAGGCCCTCTACCAGCCCCCCAGACCATAGGGAGTGGCCAGTCCACAGTCTCAGCCCTGGTATGAATGTGACTGCTCTGTCATCCTCCTCCTTTCACAGCTGCTAGTTCTTCACATTTAACTGAGAGGAAAAGAAAAATGACAGACTCCCAAGTGGGTCAGGTAAACGTTGCAAGCGCCAGACACTGCACTCTTTGAGAATGAAGCTAACTGAGAAGGGTTAAGACTTCTGTCAATCTTGTCAACCTTCTGTGAAAAATAAAGGTTGTGGTGGATGAGTTTTTTCTTTCGATTAACTGAAAGAATGATATATAATTGAATGTGATTAGAATTAAATATAAACCCTATTATAATAGCACTACTCATTGAGTATGAGCATTCAAAATGTTCCAATATTTTTTTATTTTATCTATTGTTATAGTTGTAGTTACAGTTATTGTATTTAGCAAACGCTTTTAGCCAAAGCCACTTATTGTCAGGAAATGCTGGAAGAATAAGTTCTATAAGGTCCTAACTACTTTTTATTAATACCCAGAACAGGCATTCAAACAGGTGGAATGAGATAATGTTGTCTGTAACATTTTGAGGTTCAGTCAATCAAATAAAACAAAGTATCCCAAAGAATAATTACAGTGTTGTAAAAGGTTTACCAATCCACTAGTTCTAAAACTTAAGCTAAACAAAGTAGCCTATCACCTAGGCCACCTATGTTCCAGTGTATCTGCCTGCAATGCACCGTAGAATGTGCTTAATGAAACATTGTTGCCAAAGAGTGTCTAGTTGTCTGTGGAACAGGAAACAACAGATTCATTTTAGAACTAGTTATTCTGTTGCATTCAAATTGAAATGAATTCATCAATGGCGCCTTTTGCGCCAAAAATCCCTCCCGCCGACGTCACATTAGTCAAACGTACGATGGCACAACCTACTTTTAGATGACCCCACCCAAATATCCGCCTCTGAATCTGGCTTCCATTGGGTGTTTCATTCGCCTTGGCATGAATGTACAACTGCTTACTGGGCTGCGTGTAGGTTTGTTCACGCCCAACATTCCATATAACTTCTAGGTGAACTTCTACTTCAACAGAGCGTACTTAAGCAAAAAAATCTCTTACAAGAGATTTCCATTGGCTCTAAACTAAACGATTGGCATTTCTATTGGAGAACTTACTTTTCCTTCTGTCTACTTCGCCGCGCCGCCGTCAAGTTCGGTTGCGCGGTTTGCAAGTTGATGTCAGTCTAGAAGAAGCCCGAGAAACTCCTCACGTCTCAAAGCTATGAGTGGTGGTGAGTGAATTTTGGAAAAGTTTAGTACCCTGTGTGGAACTACATTTGTTACGTTACAGATTTACCATTGATGTGTTTGTGGATTATACATACATGAACCGTACGTGAGTATAGATGTGGACTTAATCCCAAATAGCTAGCTTTTAAGCTATAACGCTAACTTACTGAAGTTAATGGTTTTACAACGAGATGAATAGCTATTTCCTTTAGCTTGTAGCAGCTAGATAGCTACTTTAACCAGTAACGTTACTATGTATCCTTTACTATGAAATGACTTGTGGGGTAATGCCACTGTAACCTTAACTTTAGATAGCGATGTAATGACAAACAACTCCTCTAGCAGCTATGTGTTAAGCTCTACGATCAAAAGTAGTTGTTGAAATAGCAACAGATGACATGGAGTGCTGGTTTATCAGCTAACGTTAGGTCTGGTTAGCAAACTGTTCAATGGCCAGGTAAGTTAAGTTAGCCAACGTTAGACAGCCACTTTCAGAGGGTTCATTTCTTGCCTTAAATCATTTATGGTCGACTATTTATGTCGTTTCATTGGGGAAGTAAGTCTGATATAAAGTATTTGCAGGGTTGAACCGGGTAAATTGTTTGATAAGCCATGGTAAACTACAAGCAACAGGATTGAGTGACATTCTTGGCTCGTGTCAGCTTTGGTAGCTAGCAATGCTAGGATATTCAGTTAGCCTTAGCAAGCTGTTCGGAGCCAGCTAGGCAGATTGATGGACTGTTTTTGCCAGCAAAATTAGCGGGCTAACTACGTTATTGAACTTGGTTCGTAGTTAGTGGAGATAAAAGTAAACTGTTTTCATGTACGCCTTGTTAAAATGAGCCAACTGTGTGTTTATGTCTGCCAATGCTTGTTAGTCACGCTGAAGTTTGACCAAAGTCTTTACGAAGGGATCCTTTTTTACTACTAGCTAGCTAAGTTACGTTTTCACGCAGAGCAACAGCAAGATGAAATGGCCGCGCTGGTGGAAAGTGACGGAGACTTCCTTCAAAAACGAAACAGAAATACCGGACAGGTGAGTTCGGTAGCACTTTAAACAAACTTTTTAGATAATCTTAAAGTGCGTTAGCTAACGTTATCAGTGATTCAAATGATCTGATCGATGTGGTGGCGGCCAATCATACTCAAATTAACAGAACTGAGTCGGCTAGGCAGCTAGAATTGAAAGCTTTTGGAAGTGGTGTGTGACGGATGGCATTTGTTGTCGGTTTTGCTAGCGCACATGTCTCTGGGTGGGAGTTGGGACGGCGGTGGAGGTAAAGGAGGCAATGCGGGGTGTTCCTGTCAAGCCCCGCACTTTGAGTGCGGGTTGCGCGGCCCATTCTAGCTGCCCACGGAGGGGTGGCTACATGCGCCTGAGCGAGTTTATAGGGTAGAATAAAGGGTGGGAGGGAGATGGGTGGAGTGGGGGAGGGGATGTGTGGCTAGGCGCAGGAGCTTGGGAGGACAGAAAGAATCTGCGATCCCACCCATTTCCAAATAGCCTTGTTCCCTCCTTTCCCTCCCCTCCGTCCCTCCTCTCATTACCACAAGTATTCAACAGAAATGTCAGCGGTATCAGACTGGATAACCTCCTGTAGAGTTTGAATGCTGCAAATGACTAAGCGACTTTGTGTTTCTTCTTCCAATAAACATTTAATCTTAGGGTTTCTTCTTCCAATAAACATTTAATCTTAGTCTAACAAACTACAACCATATTTTTTTTCTTTCTTTTCTGATTTAACAGGAATCCCAGCAGCCCTCTCCCCTCGCTCTGTTAGCAGCTACCTGCAGTCGCATGGATGAAAATGATGCCACATCTGACCAGCAGAGCCAGCAGTTAGACCTCAGCCAGTCTCAGATCACACACACTGCCAACGGCTGGCAAGTCATCCCTGGCGTCATGTCCGAGGATCAGAAGAATAGACTGGTGGTGTCCTCGGCAGCCACGGTGCAGCAGCAGCAGCCTCAGCAGCAGTATGTAATGGCCCCCTCTGTGCAGGGCCAACAGGTGCTTACCACCCTCTCTGGTGTGATGCCCAACATCCAGTACCAGGTCATACCCCAGTTTCAGACTGTAGATGGCCAGCAGCTGCAGCTTGCTCAGACCCAGCAGGACCCTTCGGCGTTGGGGGCTGGCCAGTTTCAGTTGGTGTCCTCCCCCAATGGTGGTCAGCAGCTCATTGCCGCCACCAACAGACCTGGGGCTGCAGGTAACATCCTGACTATGCCGGGGCTCATTCAGCAAGCTATACCCCTTCAGAACCTGGGCCTGGGCAACACGGTGCTGCCCAACCAGACACAGTTCCTGGCCAACATGCCAGTGTCGCTCAACGGCAACATTACCCTCCTGCCAGTGAGCACTGGAGTGTCCTCTACAGCCGGAGGAGATGGGGGAGGTGGAGCCGGAGGCAACAACCAGCAGCTGATGCAGCAGCAGCAGCAACCCACAGTGTCGTCCGTCGGGTCAACATACTATACCACCTCCAGCACCACCACCTCTGCCCAGCCTACCATCTCGTACGGGATAGCAACGCAGGCTCCGAGCACTAACACAGTAGTCACTGGAACCTTCCAGAATGCAACAGGGGGTGTACCCATCCAGCCTGATAACAGAGATCAACAGCAGCAGCAGCAACAACAACAACAGCCCCAGCAGCAGCAGATCCTCATCCAGCCCCAGCAGATCCTCCAGGGAGCCCAGACGCTCCAGGCCATCCATCCAGGCACGATGACCACAGCAGGGGGCCAGGTGTTTGCCACACCGACCATCACTCAGGACAGCCTCCAGAACCTGCAGATCCAGGCCATCCCCAACAGCGGGCCCATCCTGTTGCGCACGGTGGGGCCCAACGGCCAAGTCAGCTGGCAGACCATCCAGCTGCAGAATCCGGGAGGGGCCCAAATCACCCTGGCGCCCGTGCAGTCCATCCCACAGCTGGCACAGACGCAGACGGGCAACACGGTGCAGCTGCAGAGCCTGCAGGGTTTGCAGGGCTTGCAGGGCCTGCAGGGCCTGCAGACCATTAACCTGAACCCACTGGGCAATGCAGGGCTGCAGATGCACCAGCTGCAAGGGGTGCCCATTGCCATCGCCAACACTGCAGGTCAGTCCAGAGAGAGTGGTTAATAATTGCTTGACGTGTGTCCTTAACTCCTTTCCCTGACTCCCCCCCCCCCCCCCCCCCCCCCCCATCTCATTCATTTAAGCTCCACCAGTTAGTCATTAGTTACTGGACAGTTTGGTCACTTTTGTTTGCTAAAGTTTGATGGCCTATTTATATCCAAGCAAGTTCTGTCTAGCTCATACAATATCTGTTCTGAAAGTGTTTGTTTGATCTGTCGAGGTCAAAGGCCATGGATACCGTGTGTTAATCATATTAATCATTGCAACATAGTTGTGCTACTTGCATTGGACTTGGGTGTAAAACTGTCTAACGTGAAAGATGATATGAAAATGTTATGGTAATGTTCTGTGTAGCTGTGCTGGTTTACCCACTACCTTCCTAACACTCGTCATACTACACAGTATTTAAATATGTACATGTGGTTAATTTGGCAATGACAGGGAGTTGAACTGAACCTTCTGAAATTGCAATCTGTTGAAAATAATGAACTTACTTCCTGTTTGCTGTTGCTTACCATACTGGTTTGGCTAGTTCAAGCAGGGGTTTGTTTGTGCAAGTGTCAGCATGACCTTCGTGTTTCTCTAAGAGGAGAAAAGGAGGGAGAGGGTGTATCTGTGTCTCAAGCATGACCAATTGTGAGTTGGCTTTTTTGGTCAGAAGTCTGCGTTTTTTGACTCATTTATTCTGTGAGAAAAAATGCAACACCACCCCACCCACCCAGAGCAGAGCTTATCAGGCAAGGCCTGTCCACAACCGTCTCTGCGAATGCGCACTGAAGGCGGGCTGATGGGTGTGGCCACTTTTGTGCCGTGCCACCCATGTTTATCTGTTGGTAATTTCCTCCTTGAGAAGCCAAACAAGCAAGCACATACAAAGGCCAGCCGAGTTGTTAGCCTGATTAGACCGCAGTGGTGCTTGTTCATGTGTGACTGGTGACGCGGCGTCACAGATTTCCTTCCTGCACGGTCCAGGGGAAAGGAGGCCACTTCCTGAGAGTGACAGAAACACTACTGAAAAGGAATATAGTGGATAATGGACTATTAATAGTTTCTATAATGGAAGCTGAACGCTCCAGTGTGCTACTTTTTGGGTGTCAACCAGTTGGTGTTTACATAGCAGCTTTTTTCCCTGTGGTGGTGAAATTGCAGGTAGAACGTGCAAGGCTGTCAGCTTGATTTGCATGAAGTGTGATGGAACGGTTTAGTATATGGGGCAAAAAGTCTGTTTAACATTTTGGAGCTAATCCAAATCTCAACGTGGATAGACACGTTTGGTTTTACTTTCTTCAACATTGTGAGACAGGACATCTGGCCCTACTGAAGGACTGCAGCTCTTTCTGAGTAATTTCTCAACTTCCCTGTTTACCATATTGTGTTGTGGTGATTTGAACCATATTTGTGTTATGAAAAAAGTAACAGGAAGTCCACTTGCCTCACTGCATTCTTGATATTTGAAAGTTTGTTTGGTTAAATCTAAACTTAAATACACTATGCAAAATTTAAACAAAATTCAATTTACAAAACAAATTCAAGAATTGCGGCCTGATAAATCTCGCAAGAATCATGAAACATTACTTTGTCAGTACAGTAGATAGCTCTTTGGGGATAGTTTTTGCCTGTTAATCCTTCACCTCCACAACAAAAGCATTTTCATTGTGTACCGGGGGACCAGTCTGGAGAAGTTTGTTATTAACAACAGCAGAGTAAAATATAAAGATATCACGACGATATGATCCATCTAGAGGGAGCTCCACTGTAGCAAAAATACCTAAACCTGCAGAGTGAAGCTTTAAGAGTCAGCGCTTAAACTCTCCTGAAAAGCACGGACCTGATGTTCCCATCTGTTGTGCAGGAGACCAGATTATGCAGACTGCAACTGGCAACGACAGCATGGATGACGCGGCCCTGGAAGAGAGCCTGGAAACGAGCCCCACCCCCAACCGACGCACACGCCGAGAGGCCTGCACCTGCCCCTACTGCAAGGATGGGGAGGGACGGTACGGCTGCTTGACATCATCATGAACATGCTGCTTCCATCAGCAAAAATGCAGAAGAAAAGACTCCATGTTCCTCATATCATGCGTAGATAAGCCCTGAATGATTCATACTCATGCCAAGTATTGGTCTATACTGATAATTATTGTTCAACAAATACTTGTCTTCTGTATGAATGTGACATAAGCACAGGACAAAATAAATGGTGATTAATTTTGCTTGAGATAAAAATTGAAGTTTCAAAGTAAATCAAAATGGGCGTGGTTGTAAATAGTAATGGGCTTAACTCTAGCGAAGGCTGACCTCAAAGGTTTTCTTTCTGTGAGTCTCCATATTCTGTCTGTCAGACTCATTTCTTTCTGATCTTTCTCCGTGCTGCCGTCGTCCAGCAGTAGCGACCCCACCAAGAAGAAGCAGCACATCTGCCACATCCCCGGCTGCAACAAGGTCTACGGCAAGACGTCGCACCTGCGCGCCCATCTGCGCTGGCACACGGGCGAGAGGCCGTTCGTCTGCTCCTGGTCCTTCTGTGGCAAGCGCTTCACCCGCTCGGATGAGCTGCAACGACACAAGCGCACCCACACTGGTGAGTGTCTCTAGATTTGGAGTTGTTGCACGTGTACACTTGAGCAGCGGAACATGCAAATATTCAAATGAGCCATGTTTTCATTGGAGTGTTCTATACACACTTGAGAGTTCTATTCTAGAATGTATATTCTATTCTGTTCTAGTATGTATTATGTAAAATACGCATCTACAGTTTTCAAGTCAAGTCATTTTATTTATATAGCGCATTTAACGTGCACAGAGTACAACCCAAAGCGCTTCACAAAGACATAGACAGTGCCGAACGGAGTTGCGTAGTCGCCAGCGACTTTTCCTACATGTTCAGACTCCTCTTGTTAACCTCAGTACCTGTGCATTTCCTTGGCAGGCGAGAAGAAGTTCTCCTGTCCAGAATGTCCCAAGCGCTTCATGCGCAGTGACCACCTCTCCAAGCACATCAAGACCCACTTGAATAAGAAGGGCGCCGCAACGGGCGGCCAGCCCACGTCCGACTCCGCCTCCCCCGCCCCCGTCGCCTCGGACAACAGCGCGCAGCCCGAGGCGCCCACACTCATCACCATGGAGACTCTGTCGCCGGAGGGCATCGCCAGGCTAGCGAGCAGCGGCATTAACGTCATGCAGGTGACGGACATCCACTCGCTGAACATGAACAGCAACGGCTACTGAGCCACAGGGGGACGGGGCAACAGACTGAATCAAGAGGGGAGAATGCAGGACATGCAGAATTTAGAGCTGGGCATGGAGGTGGGTGGGTGGGTGGGTGGGATGGGGTTTTCAGTATGGAACGATGTCTTGGAATAGCAATAGGCACAGGTGCTCTTGTAGAACCATGCGATGAAATGGATGAGGTCAGCAAGGGACAGATGGATAAAGCGGAAGTGATTGGGCTCGGGAAGAGACTGCAGCACACGGTGGGCTTTGCGTCATTAAGGGAAGAAAACGCTTCTCCGTAGCACAATGTTCTGACTCGCTAGAACTCCAAACACTTTGTAACTGGGGTTTGTGGGAAGGTGTCCCTAAACACACATACAGACACACACACACACACACACACACATACACTTGCGCGTGCGCGCACATGTGCACACACTACGACAGTCTCCAGAGTTGGCAGTGCCCTCCCTTTCTCTCTCAGGTTACGGCTGCCGACTCTGTCTGGGCGCGATGTGTCCAGCCTGGACCGGGCAGCCAGCCCCAAGTCCAGTGTGTCTCTTGCCCCCCCCCCCACTCCCACTCCCCCAACAGTGCAGCACTGCAAGGGCCTGTTTCTGAGCAGTCCAGTCTGACCACTCACACTGGAAGGCCAGTTCCTGCACCAGACAGAAGGAGAATTAGGTCACTAGTGACTTCAGAAGCCCCCTTTCCAGGAGCACTAATCTATCTACGCAGGGTGGAAGGACACTAAAATCCTTGTGGTGATTATATGTATGTTTTCTTTTCTTTTTCTTTTTTTTTTACATGAATGATAGGTACACTCACAAGCCATCATGCTTTGATAACTTATCATAGCAAAAAATACTTTTGATAGTGTTTTTGTACATAAATTATATTTTTTCTAAACTCTGAAAACTACAAATTACCATAGGAAGGATCAACTTGTATGATCACCTGAAATTGCCTTTTGTTGTGTGTCGTTTGTCTCATACAATCAGATCTTAACCTTAATTATTATCATTTTTATATAAATGTAGTTTTTTTTTCTTCTTCTTTCTGAGAATACATTTGTAAACTAAACAGAGTGTTCTAAATAGAACTATGTATTACATTCAGTACAGTCCAGATCTGCCTAACCCACTTTTACGTTGTAATAATTTAGAACCTCATGAAGGGTTTCCATTTCTGTGGTAAAATGTATTACTATGTGTGTTTTCCTAACATTTTCTTCTTCACTCAAATCACCAGAATCAAAAGAGCACAAAGACAAACATTTGTTTTTCTTAATGAGTTTGTTCAGATTTTTGTGACATATTACAAACCAAAGGTCCGTTTTCTATCAGGTGGTAGATGGATTCTCAGGGGCAGGGGTTTGAACACCGTGACTTCCTTAATTTTCAAAGAAATCCACATCTATGTCTGTTGTCTAGAGTTTTATCGCAACCGAAATCACCCGGACCGCTACAGAGTGACTAAGTGGGTTCCTGCTTCTAGTGAGTCATCTTTAGTTCGTATTTCAAACAGCTGCTTCACCATGTTCCTGACACCTTCACCCTGATATAGAATGTACCATCATGGAGTAGAACAATAGCAACAATTTGCTGAGACCTCATTCTATATCGGTGCTAACTGTCAGCAATGTTACATCACCCTTGTCTGTGCCCCTATTTTATATTTTTTTTTTGCTTTTATATTTGCGCTACAGACAAGGATGGGCTTTTTTCGTCCAGCCTAAAATGCTGTCTTACACTGTGTGTCTATTAAATCAAACTTTTCAACACTAGCAGTGAAGGAAGACCATGCACGTCTTTCTATCGTCATGGCGATTCATCCCTAAGTAATAAGGAGGAGCCTGTGGCATGGCTGATCGTTAGTGTCGCATTAGTCAGTCGGAGCTTGAGAAACACTTCAAGGGCTACTATGGTTCACTGTAAGGAGATGTGTTTTTCTGTTGTCCATCTTATCTCTTTTCTGTGTATTTTTATTGGGTTGGTCTGTTTGCAGCTGGAATCAACTGTTCTTGGATAGTTTGTAAAACAGTAAAATCAGTGTTTTTGCTACAAGGACAGTTTTCTTTTTTTTGTTTTTCATTAATTTTCTTCCCTCCCCCCAAAGGACAACCACGTGTATGAACTTTTTTTATGCAAGGGATTTGGTTTTTGTACCTTGTGAATATTACTGCTACAAATGCCAATGTCTGGATTAAAATGAACTCCAAGGGCTTCGTTTGTCGTTAACATCCTTATTATGGCGTTGTTGTCCTTTATCATTCTCTCTACACAGTCAATGGGGACTAACTACAACTTCAGGATGTTTTGAATACACACATATCCTAGCCTGGCTAGCACCTACCACTTCTCAAATGAGACGTGGTCTGGCAACCGGACGTTCATTTTCTCGTATTTGAAAAAATGCCCAGATCTGTTCATTGGGCGCCACGGATGTCTATCAAATGCGTCTGTGCATAGCTCATCATCGTCTTGCTTTCCCCCCTGTTCTGTGATTGGTCCCCTATCTCAGGCAAAAATTAGGGCGGTAGTTTCCAGACTGCCATAGCAGCGTGAATGAAATCACCGCGCAAGGCAGGATGGGAACACCCAGGCTACACATATCCCTAATATGTATTACAATCAAACTATCTGATCTAATCCTAAATGGTGCATTTATTTACATTTGTTCAAAGCCACTTACAAAAGAATAACATTAAGATGCACTACAATAAAACGTTTTCAGAGTGCTCCGGTCATCCCTGGTCCCCTAGAAGTGTCCCAGCCTGTCTTCCTGAGCATTTGATACATCGAGCATCCACACGCTAAAGTTTCTCGGGACAATTGCATAATTCTTAGTGTGATGAAAGTTGCAATCAGTTTTGAGCCTCCACCGTTGTCTTCAAGGCAGCACTGCCTGGAAGGCGCAAGGGTTAGGTATGGGTTAAGGTTAGGGATAAGACGGTACAACGTTGGGTGCTCAAAACACCAAGTTTGGAATCATTCCTAGAGGGATTTATCTGAAATTATCAATGCGATATTTATGTTCATAGGAAATGGAGTTTAAAACAGTAATGCAATACATATTAAACATTGTTGTGCCATCAGAACTAGTCAGTCTCACACATAGAAGGCAAGGCACTGATGTTTCCCGGTGATGACTCAGACCTTTGTTAGTCATCTGAAGTATTGCATAAGCACATCACACTCTCATATTCGTGTTCATCTTTCAAAAATGAGCATTCCTGATATGAACTACGTCACAAGTAGTTTGGTCCCATAGTTGGGTGGGAGGTGGATTTTCTTTGGAATAGTACACCGCACCAAAAAGCAGCAGGGAGTGCCAAAATCACAGTGGGACACCAGGGAGGCTTAATTGGAAGCAATTACCATTGGCCCAAGCGTTCACATCCCCACGCCAATGTCTTGTAGTGAGAAGCCACAATGAGAAATTCTTAACGAATAATTACATAATTTGAATTGTTTTTTAATAATTAATGTCAGAAATAATCAGGCTGAGCTAAGAATTCATATAGTTTTATTTCAAACCACACATAAAACATATGTAAAGTAACACAGACAAAAAAAACATATGTAAAGTAGCACAGACAAAAAAATATCATTACTGGTAAAAACAAAACAAAAAAAGCTTGAACAACCTGCTAACATGAACATGAAGTGACTTGAAAACTGGTCTAAGGCTAGTTAGGTGTCCTACTGCAAAATGTGCACCAGAGCTCTGATGTGTACTTAATAAGTGCGTCCTCTGGTGGTCAAAGACAGAATCACTCCCTACACCTCATCAGCAGAGTCTTCTCCAGCCTTAATTTTGTCACGAAGGCTGCAATGAAATAGAAAACTGTTACATCAATAAATCTAAGCCTGCTTTAAACTAACACAATTATGCAATGCATTTAGAAAACAAGCAAGCAAATGTAAGTAACGGAAGCGTTTGGAGTCGCACCTGGTGAGATAGGAGTGCACATCGGAGAAGCCGTGGTACTGAGCCAGTGGAAACAGAATGCCAGTGGGGCAGCGCCCATCTCGATTACGACAGATGCTGCAGTTACACATACCACGACACGGTGGACACGTCCATTCCTGTGTAAACAAAGACACAAGAACAGCCATCAAATGGCCACTTAAACTGCAAGTTTACATGTGCCTAGGATCTCTGCGACAAAAACATAGACATTTTGTTTATTATGTTACCATCAACTAGGCTATTAAAATGAGCCTCATGTGATAGCCTCTGTGGTCACAGAGTTCTCAGAATGGCAAAGGGCCTGTGGCCATGAATGCTGAATACTTGAGGGAATACCTGATTGCTAAAATTAGCTATGGATGAGGTCTGCATAAAAATGGCATTAGGGTGAGCCTGTGAGGCCATTTAGATAGAATCAGCCAATTGTGCAAACCGACGCTTTTGAGAACACTAGTGGAATGTACTACAACACTTTGCCAAAGTGTCATGATGTCTCGGTCTATCAGGTCAGTGCATCAAGTGTTTGACATTTTACTTAAGGTCAACCACTTTTAAAATGAATAAAAAAATAAATAGTGGTCCACACCGGATCAAGCAGAGCGGTGCGGATATCCTCTCCATAGCGATTACGAAGACATGGGCCACAGAACTGTCCCTGGATTCCACGGCAGTCCTCGCTGCGACAGCACGTCTTTGTGTCTACAGTTTTCTGTCGGCATTGATGACACGTGCTTCCCTACAGGAGCAGAAGGAAGGAGAGCCTGGAACAGGATTCGTCCAATCGAACAACCAAACCCAAGACCATTTATTCATCAGTCGCAACTCACCGTCTCGCGGTTGTAGATCTTCTCGGTCAAGGTGGTTGCTACAAGCTCCAGCTCATCTTCAGTGATCTCCTCCACTTTGCGAATGACATGAGGTTTGCCCTGGCTGGGTCGTGGGGTACCTCGAGCTCGTGGGGCACCCCGCACCTAACACATAACCATGGACTCTGCAAATAGTCTCAACAATTCACGCATAACCCCACCAACATACACAGTATAATCTTGGAAGAGTACCTCATTACATATTTACTGCATTTCATAACAAGCCTCTGGTGAGCATGTAGCCTTTTCATAATTCCACACAGAAAAACATTAAATACATTAAATATTCAGCACGGTCTTACAGCAACATGTTTAAAGTGTTGTTATAATAACCTTGATTAGCTCCTCTTCCAGACTCAGCTCCAGGTGTTCCTCAGACACCATGACATCCGTGGGTCCACCCATAGAGCGGGTCCGCCTGCGGGAGGCACGCTCTGGGTTCCGCCGCTCCGGGGACCCGGCCGTGGAGGAGCGAGGCGCCCGCTGCATAGCCAAGCTCAAGGTTAGGCTAGAGTTAACATCCTCCCAAGAGAAAACTACTAGCCCATCAGCAGCCATTTGAAATGCATAATGACTCCTATACTATGTTTACGTTGTTATATATTTACATTTACTCATTTAGCAGACGCTTCTATCCAAAGTGACTTATTTCAATTAAATTACAAGGGCCATTCTCCCCTGAGCAGTTTGGAATGGTGGAAGCCGGGAATTCAACAACAACTTCTCAGGCTACTGCATGCTAGCTCAGATCTCAAATTATACCTGTACATGCACAGTGCACACCCTACTTACAGAACGAGGTTCCTTCTTGCGGCTCGGTTTAGCTTTCAGAAGCTCTCCAGGCATCTTTTGTAAATCTGCAAACAGCTGGGCCAACTAGGGGGGGAAAAAAACCTTAACCTAACTTAATCGCTTCTAAATGTCACATCACACACAATGATGTACAATATGTACAAGATATTCTTCTTCAATTCTGCATTTGGCCGGAGTGATGTGTAATTACCATTGCTTTGTTTGCTTTGATGTTCTTAGCTCTTTTCTCGAGGAAAGAGGAAGCCTCAGATTCAGATTCAGATGAATGGGGAGTTTTTGGCTGCTGGACAACAGGTTTCTCCTCCTTCACCTCAAATGTGACGCTTTTTTCAGTCTTCACAGACTTCAAAGGAGTCTTCCTACGCCCTCCTCTTTTCATTGCCTCCCTATCCTCTTCCTCTTCCTCCTCCACCTCATGATTGGGAGGAGGGGGTCCTCGTGGGCGCAAGGCCACCCTCAGGGTGAAACGCTGACCGGGGGGTTTCTTGGGAGAGAACCTCTCGGAGTTTGGCTCATCACTATCAGAGCCCTGTAAAAAAGATCATCATTACACTGCAGGCTTGTACAATGGCTCTCCATCTCACACACACACACAATAATAAATACACATACATACATACATACATACATACATACATACATACATACATAGATAGATAATAGGCAGCAAATGGAACAACATTACAATGGTAACTTCAACCTACCCATGCTTTTGCCAGGGGACAGGTACACAAAACCGACAATGCGATTTGATGACCAAGTCTTGTCTGACATTCATTCATGCCCCAAGGCAAATGGAAATGATAATAGAATTCAGTCTTTTCATATCATATCGATATATTGTATGAATGCATATAGCACAAGCAAGTATACAAGGTTACATTTCAGACTGTTGTCAGTTAGCACTGTAATACAGTGGATAGAAAGGACAGCTGTAGCCTAATTATTATTTTTTTTATTTGCCGTTTCGAGTATTTTTGGCGGGCTAATTTGGCAGCAAAACCAAGAGGTCAGTTTGGGCCAAGGTCAGACCATGGAGAAGCAATACAATTTGAACACCAACTGGGAATAGCATAAACTATCCACTAATTGTGTAGAAATACACTGGCAACACGGTAATGTTTTTTTCTCATTCATGCTCCTTTAATCATGAATTCTTCAAGTATGCTAATGTTTGTCCAGTCAAAAGCAACGCCAGGCTAGCACAGTCATGTAACGGTAAAGTCGACCTAAATGCAATATGTTCCTTAGATACATTTTTCCACCTCAGTTAATAGGAGACATTTTAAATATAATGTTACAACAACAAAAAAAACTGTACAATATTGTACATTGTTATTAAATTGAGTGACACTACCAGCATGTTTAGATTAGTAGGCTACGCAAATAAGTTAGCTGCTACCTGACTGACTGCAGCCACTTTCTGCAAGCCTAATAGTGAATTTGTTTCCCAATATTAAGACATTTAGTGTGCATGGTTCACTTCTTTAGATTAGGCCATAGAGTGATCAATGATCACTGATAAATATTCACCTGATATGTTCTCTTCGTCTTCATTCTGCCAACGCAACGCCACGACAACTTTACACTAATGGATTTTATTGATTGGACGTTCGCCAACATTCCAAATTAATTAACTGCAGAGCTGCATTATGGTTGACAGTAGAGACTTGGGTCAAGCTGTCTGATGTCAACCAACTACCAACATCAATGATGATGGCTTATCTTTTATGAAGGGTACACATAAGCCAGAATGCAATTTTCAGAGATCCAGGAGCAAGGGGGGGAAGCCTACTTAATCATGTTAAAAAATAATGTGTTCATTCTAAAACGTGAATAGAGGGCGCCCTCGTGTGGCAGTTTATGGTGGCCACATACCGAGATATCTGCAACCACACTAGAGTAAAGTAGCCTAGCTTTTACTGACCATTTGATTATTTGATAGCCTATCTGATATTGCGTGCAAATCAATCATTCATTTTGTATCAAAGATCGCAAAAACATCAACTACTAACCTTGACATCACAAATTTCACTGTCTGAAAAGCCATAAAATGTTTGGTCGTTTTCGGATTCTTCAGCAAAGATATCGGCAATCCCTTTAGAGAGGGAGGACATTCCCAGAGGTTCATTCTGCAAAGGAACAAGCAAACGTGAGATAACAAACAGTGCAAACTTAATAACAAACTGCACACAAATAGGCTACGTGGCCTACGAAATATGAGGCCTACATTTTCCATACTGCCGTTCTGTCTTGCTCCAAATATGTGCAAACCCTCGGCCTTCACCACTGCCTGAAAGTTTCTGCCAACTTGGCGCACATGCTGATGAAGCCCTTTAATTGGATCAGCACCATGGCCTATCAAAGGAGAGCGCGCGTATTGGAATGGTTAATTGAACCGTTCCCATTTATGGTAAATAGATCTGCAAGCAGTCTGTGCTTGGGAACAGTTGTGTCCATTTTATCAGTAGCTATAGTCCGGCCTCAAGCATGTGTGGTTTCAGGCTGCAGGTGCGTGGCTGGAGGAGTAATGGGTGGGAAACTCCGAGGTCATTCTCATATCTTTGAACGCCATTGGTTGAATTGTGACTCTGAGTTCTCTTTTTGAACCACTTCACTTGTTTGTCAATCCGTATCTGCAGCAAAAGGAGAGTACGATTTCTACAGCTATGCGCTTTTTGACTTGTACAGCCCTCTTTGCTGGTGAGTGACTACGTGTGTCAGTTTCATAGGTAGGCCAATAGGTTCTGACTTCTGACATATGTATTTGTTATTGAGGTATATCAGTAGTAACTGTGGTAAACACTTGTTTACATTTTAGATTTGCTGTTGGTGCCAGTGACCGCACTAATTGAATGAAATGAGAGGCTATCTGCATTGAAACTGTTATACAGTGTGTTTCAATACTGTTTGAATGTTTATGTTGGCTGCTACATCATGTATATTGGTATTTGTATATTTTCATTAGGCTATTGATAATTGCTTTTGCATTGTTTATTATTGCTATTTTCCCTGTAGTCTTGAAACTGTTCACTGTTAGTTTTTAACTATTGCATTGTTTTGATCTGTAAGTTGCTTTGGACAAAAGCATCTACTAAATCATATAACCATAACCATATACCATCAGTCCTACAATGGACTCCATCTGCTATCACAGTTGAATTACAGAACACACATATTGCACTGATGTTGTGTATAATCCCTGTATGTTGATAACAGGATCAGTCATTGCTGGTTCCCCAGCGCCAAATAAGATGCAGCTGAGATGTGAGTTTTTTGCTCGGAAAACCCAGAATATAGACCAGGCCATACAGTCTGGAGATGTGAATGGGACCATACAATACTGTGCAAAAAAACAGTGTTGTGTGGGCATCTTTGAGCTAATTGATGGTCACTTCAGACCTGATCTGCTTGGTAAGGAACGACCTTTTGTCTTAAGACACTTTGTCTAAGAAATAACTAAAAAAAAACAAACACAATACAAGGAATCATTGTTTAATAATGTTGCTCAACAGTTGTGTTCGATTGTGTTTTTCTGAATTGCAGGATGCAGCCTGTTTGAGACACCCTGTCCTGACACCACATGTTCGGCATCTACACATGTTGATAACTACAAAAAATGTCTGTGCAGCTCAGACTTTTGCAACACTAACATTACGTGGAGCTCCGAGACGAAGCAGTCACAACCGCCCAACCCTCTGAGTAATGGCAAAGGTCCTTACTTCTTCATTAAATCATCTTATCATAAAATTATATTTTTGATATCTATAGATTTCCCAACATCTGTTGTCATTTTTTTAATATAAAGACTTGGTTAACATATCAACAGTTATACAAACTATCAAATGGTTTTATGAGAACTATTATTTGGTTTCAAGGGCAGTGAAAAACCCTTTTTCAAGAACAGCGAAAAGATAATCAATAATGCATTCTTCCAGGAACAGTGGAAAGATTACTTGCCTTTCATCTTTCGAGATGACTTTGTCTATCTAATCCACCAATTCCACATGCCCCTCTCTCTCCTTGTGTCACTCAGCCCTTCAACCTTGAATATGTAAACAAATACAGAGTATCAGCTTTGGCCTCTATTCAGATGAACACATTCTCATTTTCTTGAGATCTTGAATGAAATTACGATGTGGAAATAAGAATGTCCTCCGCATGTTTTGTTGGTATTGTCATGTTGTTGTTGTTTCTCTCTGACCCCCTTTTCCCTCTCTGCAGTTGGGTTGAGTGACACTGCAGTTATCCTCTTCATCATCCTCGGCATCTGGATGATCTTGGTTTTGCTTGTTATGGGATACAAGCTGATGCCTCATCTGAGGCGATGTGGTAAGACCTTTTTATATACAGTATTCTGAAAATGTAAATGGTAAGCCTAGCCAAAGAAATAAATAAAAAGATCTGAGGCACTCTTGTAGGACAATATAATGTCTTTATTAAACAGTGGATACATATGGTATGTCGTGTGCCATCGTGCATTTGGACTCCAGTTTATCCGAACAGAACAGAACAGCCCATTAATTCACTCTTAAAATGTCCCTTCTTCATTCCCACCCTCTAATTTGCTGATGCAAAGCCAGGTGCGTGTGTGTTCTCTGTCTTCCTCCTTTATAGGGTGGCCTTGGCATGGTGTGGAATGTTGTCAGTCCCACTCCCACTTCCTCCTCCTCCTCCTCCATCTTTCCCTTTCACTCCCATGCCTGTCTGTTCTTTGTAACTGTTAGTCATTCATGTAAAAACTCCAATCAGTGTCAAATCTCTCTGCTCTCAAAGAGGCAGGATAATCTGCCATTTCTTACAAGTTAATCATGCTTTAGTAGTTATTCAGCTGATTCAGAGTTGGGGACTGATTTCAGAGATTATGTTCAGATGCCAGATTTTTTTGTGAAAATATTTTAATTACTGTTATATTAACCTTTCAATGACTAGATATGCCTCAAAGATGTCTAGCCAATTGACACAATTGCCTGTGTATTCAGGTGAAATGCATGTAGCTGGTGCACTGATTTCTGATTTACTTTGTGTTAAAGGAGAGAAGGCAGCTTCTTCAAATAAAGGATGGACCTCTCAATGTTCCGGTTATATCTCAGCAATGTCAGACATTGATATGGAAAACATGAAGTTACAAAAGGTAGGTTGGTAGGAACAGAATAGTTGGTCATTAGATAATGTATACAGTAAACATTGTGCTTACAGGATACATATTGACTTGCTATTTACAATAGGGGCAGCTGTGGCCCTGCTGGTTGGGGAATCTGACTGGTGACCGAAAGGTGGCCGGTTGGTTGAGTCCTTGACTGGTAGGGAAAATGAGATAGATAGATAGATAGATACTTTATTGATCCCCAAGGGGAAATTCAAGAATGTGGAATGTGGGTGGGGGGAGTGATTTTCATTATCTGTTGAATTTCAATTTTGGATGACCATTTTTGTAAGCTGGGTAAACCCTGCCTGATCTGCTGGCGATTTGGATTTCGCCCTGCAGCTCAGGCTGGAAACCTGTACATCTATCTCTCCTGCTTCCTGTCCACATCTTCTGGGTCTAATCACAAACTAGCTTATCCAAAAGGCGAACCCGGATCATTAGCCTGATTGGTTGAAGGACTATCCAAAAGCGTACAGAGTCATTTGAACTATGCCCATAGATCACGCCTCTTGTGCAGTAAAAATAAAGCACAGACTAAATGTTCAATCTTAAAAGATTGAGATGAGTATGGTGATCGCCAGATGACCATTTTTGCGCATTTTCAGTGAATGAATATGCCTCAAAGACATCTAGCCACACAATTGAAACATCTCTCCCATGTCCATATCCAAGACTGAGATGCCTACCTGCCGCAGCTGCCCTCTGCTCCGGGTGTTTGTCTCTCCTAATTCTCCTAGTGTGTTCACTGCTCCTATTGCATCTGATTGTGTGTTTACTAACTACAGATGGGTCTAATGCAGAGGAAGAATTTCATGCAGGATGCATAATAGTATCTTTATATCTGATGTACTGGAATGAAACATGTACTGAACCTCCACTTTCTTTTAATTTTCTTTTTTTTTTTACTTTTCAGGTTGTAGCTTGTGGGCGTTACGGCATCGTGTGGCAAGGAAGTTACCAGGGAAATGTGGTTGCCTTTAAACTTTTTCCTGTGAAAAACCATCATGAGTTCACCAGAGAGAGAGCGATATATGCACTTCCTCTCATGCTGCATGCTGGGATTGCGCACTGTCTTGGTGCAGGAAGAGCAGCGAGTGGGGAACCTGTGCTAGTGTTGAAGCTGGCTTCACATGTGAGTTATTCATGTGTTTTTGACAGATTTGTGTCACATATGTTAGTGGATGATCAGTAGTATATTGATTGAATTGATCAGTAGATTCAGATTTGAATGTACTTACTACTATATTTGGTAGGTTCAGTTGTTGAAATAGCATTTGAGGAAGAGTTTTATATTAATGAAGAGTTTTACAATGCTTATGATGTATGTGAAAACTATGAATCTCTTACTATGTTTCCAGGGTTCACTAAATTCTTACCTGTCCAAAACTATAATTACCTGGAGGGATGCTGTGAGACTCTCAAAGTCTTTGGCGGAAGGACTTGCCTATCTTCATTCTGACTTGTATTCTAATGGTATGTGCTAATATCTGTGTACATTGTTATTAATATACCCAAATAATACATACTAGATCAAAAGAACAGAATTTGTTTAATGTCAGTTTACTGAATACTGCATTGGTACGGCATTAAAGGTGGTATTAATGGTGCAGTCAGGGATTTTGCAGGAAGTCACGTTTGTTTGTGTTGATGTTTATGTTTAAATGTATTGGTAGACACTTTTGTGTTAAAAAACATACTGGTGGTCGTGAGGAGATGATTGCTGAATGGGACAAAAAAAAATGTTATGGGCTTAAAATCGCAGGGGCCGTTATGGTCAGGAAAAATCCCTGACCTCACCTTTAAGTCTTCTGATAGAAGAAAGGTAGAACTTCAGAGGGGGAGGAATAGAAAATGCAGTTGTTTCTGATCTCCCTGTGCCTGTGGTAGGGGTGCACAAACCAGCGGTGGCTCACAGAGACCTCAGCAGCAGCAATGTGCTGGTGCACGCTGATGGCATGTGTTCCCTGTGTGACTTCAACTGTGCCACCGTCCTGCGCTCCTGCGGTGGCCTCGGACAGTGGCAGTGCCAGTCCAGCACCTCTCAGGTGATGGATGATTGCTGCTGGCTTACAGAAACCACACAGTATTTAAATGCATTCTGTACTTTTTTTAGAATACTACACACACACACACACACGCACACGCGCACACTCACACAGTGAAAGTTCACGTGTACAAGTAAGGGGCATAATCTGTATTTAAAAGTTAAATTATAGAGTAAAGGTTACTCGTGCATATTCATTGTGTCCCTTTTCTCTATGTACTCTCCCTGGATCCATGTTCATGTCTCCACTGTAGGACCCCGTTCAATTGGGGACTCTGTGCTACATGTCTCCAGAGATCCTGGACCGATCTGTGGATCTGAGTAGTGGCTACTGCCTGCTTCAGGGAGATGTGTATGCCCTGGGACTGTTGCTGTGGGAGATGTGGATGCGCTGCTCAGACCTGTTTCTTGGTATGCAAAGGCACTAGTCCAACTATATATATATATATATATGTTACACATATACACACACACATATATATATATGTTACACATATACACACACACACACTCCATGAGATGAGCATAGATTTTGCAACCACGTCTCTTTTTCAGAGAGACAAATAAAAATACTTATTTTATATTTCGATTAAAACATAGGGGAAATGTGATGGTTTTAGACAAGTTCTCAATTAGCATATAGACCTGAAAAAAGCTAAAAGTGGAAAAAATAGTTCCATTATTCATATGACACAACTTTCCAGACCTAGCCGTTCCGGAGCACCAACTGCCTTATGAAGCAGAGCTAGGACCCAAACCCACTCTGGAGCAGTTGTTTGTCTTTGTGTCTGAGACGAGAGGGAGACCTGTTATTCCATCAACTTGGTCTAAAGTTCCTCAGGTAATCCACTCATCCCTCCCTGGTCTAAAGTCGATTGGCATCTTTACTTTGATTTGCAAACGTACTGTCTCCTATCAGACCTGCAAACTTGTCGCTTTTCGGCGACAATCGCCGTTTTCTTGGTCAATTGGGTCATTCACGTGAATCGCTCAGAACCGGAGAGTTTTTATTGGGGGGGGGAGATATTTTGTATATTTGTCTATCTTCTGGTTGCTAGGTGACGGTAAACAAGCTCGTAATTCTTGATTTTGGTTACAAACGTACGGTTTTACCCGTTAACTGAACACGTTTATGGGAATTTAGCACCACGTTTCCATCAAAAAGATTGTTTTTAAAAATCCTAACTTGTTAGATTTAGGTAGGCCATCCCATCTGTTTCTGCACGCATTACAGGTTTGGGTGCAAATAAGAAAATGCCTCCATTCCACTATTTACACCCGGGTGCAAATAATCACTCCGAAGTATGTTTTCTCACTCTGTGAAAAGAAAATCTACAAATCGTGCGTCCTTGTCTTTATATTGATGAGGAAACAAGCGGAGGTTAGGCTACTTATATGAGCAGGGATGTGTGGGCGCGATCCAGATCCAGATCCGGCCGCCTTGTTTTGTTTTCGATCGATGCTCTCTGCGTGCACAAGTACAAATCGGTTTTGCACATCGCCAGGTGGTATAATTGGTGCAAAAGTATACACTAATCCAGCGCGAACTTTATGGGCGCTGCCATCTTGAATATCGCCATTACTGCGTGCCTGCGAGTGTGACGAGTGACACTTGTCTGTGCTTTTCAATGAAAGCATCCTGTCAGAGAATGTCTAACGAGAGGACTGCTAAATGAAAATGTCAGGTGAAGGGGAACATTGGATCAATGATGTCAGACTGTACCAAAACTTACCAATGAAGGTAATTTATTAACACCATAAGGTATTAAGACGTGTATTAATGACAGCTAACTTCTGCAACAGCCGCCTATGGAACCAACGAGCTAATTTCTTAGCAGCCAGGCACGCAGTAATGGCGGTTTTGTGTTACTTCCGTGTTTCGCTGGATTAGTGTAAAGTATTCGTCCCCGGAAAACAGCGACGGAAACTCGCAGATGTAGACTCAAGCACTTGTATCAATGCACTTGTAGTCGTGTAAGACTTGTATTAATGAGAAAACATTTCACAGATGCACAACTTCTGTTGCATTAGTTCACATTTGGGTTTACAAATGCACGAATGTTGTGCATGTTCTCAGACTATGAAACACGGATGTGCGAATGTGTTTTGCCCCAATCGTTGCAGTGTAAATGGAGCAAAAGTCTCGAGGGGATGAGGCCAGGAACTTGTGATGCACAGGTGAGAATTCGTGTATCTGTATAACGGTTTTGTGAACTTGTAGAACGGATTCGTGAACCCGTAGCCCTATTTTGTGTTAACAAGGTATGAAAAAAATATCTACAACTTCAAATGTACGGTTACACATTTGTGACTTTAGTGTGCGAATGCGAAATCTGCAGTTAAATGTGCTCGTGACTTTTGCCCCAATAATACCTTCATAGGCTACCGCGCTAGTCATTTTTGTCAGGGATGACACACCGCGGTCGGTTCACAAATGAACGTAGAGGTAAAACGACCCCTTCTAAGTGCATTTATTTCTTGGACCGAAAGCCGTGGAGTCCATTATCCCACTTATTCCACTGTTACCATTTGTTTTGTGTTAATTTCCTGTTATGATGTAAACGTTTAAACAGAGAGTGTTACTACTAGACAATCTTTGGTTTAAATCGCTAAAAATATGTTGTCTTGTTAGTAGAACTAGGCTACTTCTTTCCACCACATATCAACTAATTTCTAAACTTGCAGTAGGCTACAAACTGCCGTTACTAGTTCTAAATGGATGATTGCTATGGCCAAAAGCCAGTCAGTTCTATCAATATGAACCTTAGCTTTGAAACATCGCTATTTTAATTGCCCTATTGCCATCCAACTAGCTAAAATCAACCACCGTCATGTGCGGCAATGTTATGTTCTGAACGTCTACAGCTTGGATGCAACGTGACCGTTCATTTAAACGAGTTTGCCAAATTAATAGGCTATTCCAGTGTGATACGGCCAACAAATTGGATCTGGGTCATAGGTGTGCAAATAAGTAAGGGATAACGGCCGACGAGGTGACCGGTTCGATGGAAATAATGGCTAGGTGGAGGTCTAGAACTCCGGCGACGTGCGAAGCACGGAGACGGAGTTACCTCCGCCGTGCCATTATTTCCATCGAACCGGTCGACCTCGAAGGCCGTTATCCCGCTTATCTCCCGTTTGTATTCATAACCTGTATATTTAGAACATAGTTTTATTCCACCGTTGCGTCCGTTAACATCGCTAAAACTGTCTTGACTGAAGGACTACTTTCCGCCACATATCAACTTTCTACTTGCAGGACAAAACTGCCGTTACTAGTTCTAAATGGATGGTTGCTATGGCCAAAAGCCAGTCGTTAGTTCTAAATGGCTGGTTGCTACGGCCAAAAGCCAGTCGTTAGTTCTATCTCTCCCGTTGTCAAGCGGCCATATCCCAGGATTCTGATTAACTTTAACTTTGAAAGATCGCTACTTTTATAGCATACATGGCATCCAACTAGCTACAATCCACCTCCGTCATATGCTACAATGTTACTATGGTTCTGCACGTCTGTATTTCAGCTTGGATGCAACGTGACAGTTCATTTAAACTTCGCAACGAGTTTGGCGAATTAATATTCAAGTGTGATACGGGAACTACTTCAGAGGTAGCAGGTTATACGAAGTTAATGGCCACCCCATCAGCCAATCAGAGAAGAGAATTCCATTGTTGAGGGAGATAACGTTTAATAAACCCTCTGTAGAACGCAGGACGCGCATTGATTTGCATTGAGCTCAATGAGCATCTAACAATAGGCTAACTGGAAAAAACACCATGCAATATCTAGCTATATGGTGAAGAAGAGTATGTGATGATGTGGGGCTATTTTAATTCCTAAGGCCAAGGGAACTTTATCAGGATGCATAGTATCCTGGATCCATGAAATAACTGGCCTTTAACAAAAATAAAAACATAGGCATATAAAAAAAAAATCCTCCTGCACCTATGGGAATTGACCCCTAGGTCAAAACAGGCCTACTAATGGGAAACATTCTGATCTGTTGCAGACCAATAACTTTTCCTTGCAAGAAATACTGGAGGACTGCTGGGACCATGACCCTGATGCTCGACTGACTGCACACTGTGCTGCCATCAGAATGGCCTCCTTACCTACTGAATACTCCCTCTAGTGGGGGGAACATTTCTCAGGCATATTACTACTGGATCATAACTTGATCTCTATACCCTGAATTGCCAGTGAACTGTTTACTACCATAGGCAATAATGTGTGTGTCTGTCCGATCCGGTGTAGGTTGCTTGTTAATGTCGGATGGCTGCCGGTTGTCGTTTTCCCGGTATTCCTGTTTTTAGACCCTTGTAGTTCCGCCATGCTCCACCAGAGGCGTTTCCCCATTGAAATGAATGGGGGACTGTTCAGGCGTTTACATCACTGCCTCCTGGTGAGCAAGCCCACTCTTGCAGCTCCTCCACAGAGATGCACATTTCTAGTTTCAACAAGTCTCTTGACCATATAGCTATCATGAAACCACTGGCATTAGATTAAATGTTTTACGATAGTAGTTTATATCTTCCATACATTATTTTACATTGCACTGAAAACACTTGTGTAACTCGTTAAACTGCGTATGTTAAGTTAACCAGATATATGCAAATATAGAGAGTTTTGAGGAGGAGGAGATCCAAAATCCCTCTCAAACCTCTATAATGGCCCACAGCCATAACATGTTATTATGAAGTAAGGATAACAACTAATAACCTCATAAACAGCTCAATAACCTCATAAAATAAAATCTCTGTTGATCCTGCATTTTCTCCTTCAGACGACGTGAAGGTGAATATGATGTGCTTCCTGCTGCTTTTCCTTCAGCTGATGAAGACTTACTTTTTAAGTAGTAAAAGAAATTCACACAAATCCCTTAACCAATCATACCACTGGAAAGCTTATGACTTGACTTTTATGAGGAAGTTTTCAATGACCAAATTAGTTGAGTCATGGCGGAGTTATTTGACTAACAGATAGGCCTAACAGCTGTAGCCTAAGCTAACCAGCCATTTCTCTCAGGGACCAGAGGAGATCACTCTTATGACGTCAACTGACTCGTTTGGGGGGAGGGAGAGTTTTAAGTGAGTGCTGAAAATAACAAACTTTTTCATCTTATTTTCTGCCTTTAGGTATTGACAAACATTCAAAACAATACATCAACTTGTCAAACGTGTATTTCCCCTATATAATTTGTGTTAATTATAATTACAAATTTAACTTGACATCTGGGCTTTAACACATATTGCCCTGAGCTTTTGGGAGTGTTCGGGATATACAGTGGCCATTATTTCCACGAGTAGCCTGCCATTTACAACTACAGATCAACAATGACTGGTCTCTCATATGCTCTGTCTTTTTTTCTTTTTACACTTTCACAATGTAATTTTGCTATAGTTAAGCAGACCAGTTGAAGCTGGTTATTGTGGTGTAGTTGTCTGTTCATGGTTTATTGTATCTGCTTGATCACTAACGGTTGTTATAAAATTTGCTAACATTGAAATATTAGGTTACACATCTTTCTCTGATTTCATTATCTAATAACCTTTCAGTCATATCAGTGTTTCAGTTTTCTGCTTGTAGATGGCAGTGTATTGCCTGTGTATTAGGGTAGCCTTATACAGAACCAAAGGAATGTTCATGTGTTCAGGGATGCATTAGAGTAGGCATATAGCCTAATATATCATAAATAAACATGCATATTTCCCGAAGAACTGGTGACCATCACAATCTTAAAAAAATCCTGTTCTATTTAACATCAGGGCAAATTGCTCACTCTTTCCATATCACTGTGTCACAACTGTTTTTCCATGACCAGTTGAACCACTTTTGTCAAGCCATTGGGTGGGGCCCATAACAACAGGTAACGTGATGGTAAATGGTATGTTCAAGGCTTACGTAGGCGTTTTAAAGAGTTTGTATTTCTCTGACACAAGTGTGTAAAACGCTGTATGCATTAGAATATGAGTGAATGCAATACATATATTTTAATAAACGTAGCCTAATCGGTTGCACTGACTCTGAAAGTGTCTGCTTGTTTCAATGACTGTGTAATTCGAATGGGTGGTGCAAAAGTAGCCTAAATACATAAGGCTGTTTCATCCTCGTGCATAACAATGAACATACCTCTTTGGCAGCGCCCGAATCCGGAAGAAGCTGATCTTTTAAAAACTGACAGCAGGTCAGGTGGAAAACAACGCTAGGTTTTCGCATCAAGGTAAGCTTTACCTGAACGGTAAACATGTTCAAGGCTCTGCTTATTTTGTTTAAGACTTTCAGAAGAAAAAGACGAATTGCGTGATTGATACCTTAACTGCATAACTTTATGGCAATAGATTACGTCATCTTTGCAGGTGACTTCAGTGTTGCCTCAATAGTTGTTTTTTGACTTGATTTTGTCCTTATACATTACTTGGGGTAGCCTACACGTAGCCAAATATTTAATGTGGCATATGGCTAGTCTACTCAAAGGATTCCTTTTACATCTGCTCACATTTTAAGGACAACTCTGTTACAAACTCATTGTAGTAAATTGTAAATGAAGAATGAAATGAATTAATCGAAGCCATCGATATTTCATGGCTTTGGAATGAATAAGTGAAATGTAATCTAAATGTTGTTGGTGTTGGTGGTGGGGGGAACATTGTTTGGTGTTCAATATGGTGTGGCATTTTGTTTGGCTGTTTGAAAAAGGACGTCAGTTCTCCTGATAGATTTTGTGAGTTAGCTAGAAGTGTGTGTGGTGTTTTGCAAAACCTTTGTGGAACCATTGAAGGTGTTAAAGGCTGAGAAGGAGTTTTTTGGTTTTGCATGTTTCAGAAAGTGTGTGATATGTAACTATTTTGTGTGTAGCAGTTGAAAAGAAAAACCTGTAAAACTCACCTGTCTATGTTTCCAGGAACCATTTGTGGTATTCATAAGTGGATCAACTCGCTATGTGGCCTAACCAAGGTAGGCAAATGTTTTTTTGTTTGTTTGTTTGTTTGTTTTCCCCCGGAAATAAAGTATTATGTGTGTAATGGCATTATGTGTGTAATGGCATGGTGAACAGAGTTACTCATCTATGTTAGTAAGGTGGCTAATGATCAGCTAGTTATACGGCTATAGGTAATAGTATTTGAGGTGTGACATTCCATTAATTACTATTTCAGGTCCTCCAATGGGTCCCGCGGGCTACCCTGGAATGGGGGCCCCCGGCTACCCTGGAATGGGCCCCTCAGGCTACCCTGGTACCCAACCAGTATATCCACCTGGTATGAACCCAGCTAGACCTGGTGTCCCGGGACAACCCTATTACCCCACTGGTCCAGCTGTCCCTCCTTATGCAGGAGCCCCAATCCCTCATGCCCCACTCCCATCCGGTGGTGTCTATCCTGCCCCCAACCATAGCCCTTTTCCTGGAGCCCACCCTGGCCCTTATCCTGGTGCTCACCCTGGTCCCTATCCTGGAGTTCACCCTGGTCCCTATCCTGGAGCTCACCCTGGCCCTTATCCTGGAGCTCAGAAAGGCCAGAAAGGCCAAAAAGGCCATAAAGCCCATCACAACGGCCCTCATTACGGACCTCAACACTATGGGGGTCACAAAATGGCTGGGGGGTTAGGAGGAGGTTTAGCAGGTGGTTTAGGAGGGATAGGAATGGCTTTGGGGGGACACAATATGCACAAGAAATTGAAAAAGGTGAAGAAGGTGAAGAAAGTAAAGAAGGGCCTCAAACACATGAAACATGGCAAGGTGAGTGGTGGAGCTGGGTGGAATTTGAATGAGGGTGTTGCAGTAGTAGATATGACTCATATAAGCCTGATGCATATAGGCTTTGTTGTTGATCAACATAACAACAAAACATGAATGTAGTTGGTATTTTTAAGTACGTCTCAGCTGTCCTTATTTGTCATAGAACAAACTGATCGTTTTCTGACATTTTGTTCATAGCCATTATCTAACCTTGCTTTAATAGTCTACTGAAAACTCTTCTTCTTTAATGAAAAATATTAAATGCTACCACTCCTAGTCAGCAATTCAGAAAAGTTACTTTTTAGTCTTCACCCCATAACTGTTTATCATTTTGGGATATGAGGTGGTAGAAATGTGTGTTTAAGGAGGAAGGCCCAAAGCGTTGCCTAGTAATACACATATGCTAGCTTCAGCCAGATTTATTTAAATTATAGTTTAATTAATTAGCCTATATGTTTTGTTTGTCCACAGCATTCTTCAAGCAGCAGCAGCAGCAGCAGCAGCAGCAGCAGTAGCAGCAGCAGCGACTAAAGTTAGGGTCCAACAAATTACCACCCAAAACCCTGTACAGCAGTTTCACTGACATTTGTCTTATACAGCTTCTTTTAATGGGCTTCACTCTAAACTATATTATTATTATTATTAATAATAATAATAATAATAATAATAATAATAACAATAAACAATTATGTAATATAAGAAAGATGCTGTCTTTTCAAAACAATTTATTGTATTATTTATCACAGTAAATTATATTGTTTTCTCAGTGTCTATAATGTAAAACTCCTTGCCTTCGTCTTTTGATGTATTTTTTTTTTTTTACCTGACAGTTTACTGTTAAACAACCTTTAACTACATGGTATAGATATACAGTATGTTCTCATGTAAGGATGAAGCACAGCTACTGAACATTGCAGTTGAAGATAATTTATGTAGGCCTATATTGTTACACATTATATTGTTAAAAGTGTTAATAAGAAATCTTATAGTAAATTATATCAAACTGGACATCTAGATTATGGTGCTTATGGTCTTGTCTCATTGTGGAAATCATGACACTGTGAAGATGTGAGAGTGCCTTATTATTAGACAGTTACATGGGCAATGGTAAATGAAATGCTTGATACCATGCTTTAAAACCTGTAGAAGCACCTGCCTATATGTGTGGAAAGCACAACACTGTGAGGTTGGCGAGTGCCTTGTCGTGAATGTAGAGCCTGTTACATTATGCAGTGGTGAATAAAATCTTTCATTCTGACTCTATGCGATTATGTCTGAGTATTTTGCTAACATAGCCTGCAATATTAGATGATAGAACTTAAAACAGTACAACTTGTTTAACATGATTGAATACTACACAGACACTCACTCTCTTTCTCTCTTAATCACAGACACACAGTCACACACACACACACACACACACACACACACACACACACACACACACACAGTGAGCTACAAATATAAAATGTCACAAGATGTAGGCTATATTTCCATATCATTATCTCCATTCAAATGATACAGTAGGCCTAAAGTTCTCCATAGGAGACCCTGTACTAGCCCTGCAGTGTGGATTTTGGATTCTTAATTAGCCTAATTGATATCGTGCTGTGTGTATACATCCTGTTTTAGTCACTGATGTTGCATTTGCCAAGCTAGAAGGCACTGATATATGATCATGTCTCTGATCTCATTTGAACAGGCGTCAATGCAGTAGGGCAGGCTATTCATCAGGTGCTATATTTCAGGATGTTAGTGTTGCTGGATGTTAGTAGGCTGTATGTTCAGCTTAGCCTATTTGGTTCTATTTTCAGTGCTACACAATTAGATAATTTAGCCAAATAAACATGTAGTTTATGAATTACTGGTGACAGTCTGAATTGCCCCAGTCATTGGCCAGCTTCCTATTCAATATTGGGACAATCTTTTCATCTTTTACACCTTAAAAAACAAAAGTTGGTGTCTATGATGTAGCAATGGTTGGGACCGGTTGGGACGCACCACAACAGTTGTAACGTGATGAAGGGTATGTTCAAGATTTTAAATATCGAAAATATGTGTCATTTCAGCGTAGGCTAGTTGGGCACTGTCTAGTGTGAGAAGCATTATGTAAAAGTTATCGGTTGCAATGACACTGAAATGTTGTCTGTATCAATGCATATACAGTATCTTCCTTCGAGTTGCCTATCCTAAGTAGGCTAAATACACACAGGTAAATCAATAACAACCGTCTGTACATGATGCTCGTGAACACACCCCTTTTACAGCGTCTGATCCCGGAAGAAGCCACTGATCTAAAAGAACTGTTCACAGGGGAGAAACAGTAGGCTAAAAGATAGAAGAACCACAACTAGAGGTTTTCTTCGGGATTTATGTAAAGGTAGGCTTTGGTTGAACGCCAAACCACATGGCTGTTATGTTGTTCAAATTGACTGCGTGTTTTGTTTACGGCTTTCAATTTTTGTGGTTGATACTTAAACTTGGACTAGGCTACATCACTGCTCGTTCTCTTCTGCTCGAAACTTGTTAACATAGGCCTGTCGTTTGTTTGATTTTGTCTACAGTCTATGGATTTAAATGTTTGTCCATTCTGAACACAGTTTGTTGACTTATAACCGTAATGCACAACGTGGGGTAGATGTCAAGTATTTAATGTAGCATGGCTACTCCATGGATGCCATAAACTCACCTGTTCTTAAATGCTGTATTTCCAGGAACCATTTATTTAGCCTAACATCCAAGTGAATCAACTCGTTATGTGGCCTAACCAAGGTAAGCAATTGTTTAAGAGCCTAAATCAAAATAGATGATGTCGTTCAATAGCTATATACATATATATATATATATATATATATATATATATATAATGTGACATTGCATTTCTTATTATTTCAGGTCCTCCAATGGGTCCCCCTAACCCAGCTCATCCACCTCCAGGCTACCCTGGAATCCCCAATCCTGCATTCCCCCCTGGTACCGATCCAGCATATCCACCTGGTATGAACCCAGCTATGCCTCCTGGACCGGTTCCTCCTGGTGTCCCAGGGCAACCCTATTTCCCCACTGGTCCAGCTCCCCCACCCTATGCCGGAGCCCCACACCCTCATGCCCCACATGGTGGGGCCTACCCAGGGCCTCATCCACATCCCATGGGACCGGCAATGGGTGGGGCTGTAGCAGGGGGTTTAGCCGGGGCTGGAATGGCTGTGGCGGGACACAAGATGCACAAGAAAATGAAAAAGCATAAGAAAGAAAAGAAGAAGCATAAAGAACACAAGGCTCATAAGCACGGCAAGGTGAGCGATGGATCTGGGTGGACTTTGGATGAGGGTGTTGCAGTGCTAGATAGCGACTGAGTCATGGCAGGCAGGCAGCCTGATATAGAGTCTCTGGGGCGTATTCCAAGGTGGTTAAGTGACAGATATGGGTAAGTCAACCCAGAGAGGAAATGGTAAATCTCCTAATAGAAGAAACTTTTGGCTTTGTTTAGTTTGGAGATTGATGCCACTGTGCTATTCTGTCAAAAGGTTGTAAGGAGGTTGACAACTACCTCTGGCTTATCTTACCTAGGTTTACCACTAAACCACCTACTTGGAGTCATATCCTGGTCTAAGATCAGTGGTCTGTTGATCAGTGTAGCACATGAATGAAAATGTTTGGTACCACTTATACCGATCTCCTACAGAACAAATTGATGCCACTGTAATGAACATTTGTTCATAGCCAATACTATCCTTGCTCTAATAGTCAGTGGAAGTATTGTCTACAATTATTTAACGAAACATGAAAGTTTCCACTAGTCAACAATTTAAGAGATTTACTTGCATGTCTTCCTCTCCCTAACTATATTGTGCATAGTAATGCACAATATAGTTAGAGGATATAGTTAGAGGGATGAGGGAGGGAGGGAGGACCCAGACTTGGTCTGTTATACCAAAGTATGAATTCTGTTATGGGCATATAAACATATAGTTTAATTAATGACATTTAACTGTGTTTGTCCACAGCATTCCTCAAGCAGCAGCAGTAGCAGCAGCAGCGACTCTGATTAAAGTGTGAGGATCCAACAAATAGCTGTCAAAATGGCCTGCCTTGTAAACCGACATACAACAGATGATTGCTAGCTTGACTGATAATTGTCTTTTTAATGCATTTCACACTAAACTCTATTATTAATTAAGTATTATTATGTTGTGTCATATACAATGATTTACAAAGACATTTACTGTATTATTTATCACACTAAAGAAAATTGTAGTTTCCTAAAAATCAATAATGTAAAGCACATTGCCTTAAGCTTCTGATCTTATTTTTTATCTGTCAGAGAACTAGATTCACCACTTTTAATCACATGGTATCAATACAGTAGACACTATATTGTTATAAGTGTTACAGTAAAACTACATTCAATTATATGAAGATCTAGATGATATGAAATGTCAGAAAGTGCCTCATCATTAAGGTTGAAAGTTGTGGAGTGGTGAATAAAATTCTTGTTAAGATGCCTAAAACCTGCTGAAGCTATTGTGTTACAAAAAAAAAAAAAATTGTAACAGGCCTGCAATGCTATGTTGTTTTTATTGAGGCAAGTGTGTTCTTACAGTTTAATCCAATTGTCATACTTTCATCATTTTCATATTGATTGTATCCCTTCAATTCTCACTTAGGCTATCCCTTCGTATATCATTCAGTTAGGATACACTGTGTTTATTTGGAAAAGAACGTGAAAAGAACGATTTAGACTGACATTATATAGTATTAAAATAATAGCCTAATATTTTTTCTTGAATTTGATTTCTGTATCACTAAAAATATGAAAGGGTTGGCTGCTGCAGGCCTTATCTGAGAGATGCTCTCTGACACATTATGTGTAGCAGCTATGTGACTACTCAGTATTGCCAGAGCCCCATAGTAGACACTGCCCTCTGTACTGTCTACGCACCATGCTGAAATTCTGTAGAAAGTGTAGTTCTGTCAAACGATACCGTTCAACAAATCCTAGTTGCTTCCCTTTACTATCTATGGTTGGATCGCATTTGGGTCACGAAATGGGACATTTTGTCAAAATAAAAGTCTTTATATTAACGTAAGCTTACTTATTTACTAACATAGGACGTCGTTCTCGCACCATACAGGCCTGGGCCCGGTGGTAATTCCTCCGTTCTCTGCTCCTCCATTCTTTCGACATTTTGCTGAGTCATGTTTTGGTGGCGTTATAATTTATTTAACCTGCATCAAATTCGGGGCTTTGGCTGGCTTTATTCTGACGAAACCGGAACGGTCTTTGAGAGAACGGATGTTTCCGCGTCGATGGGGGAGGGGCGGGTGGAAGGGTGAAAGTTCAGAGGTGAGAGATTTGTTGTCTTTGTGTAAAAGAGTGGAGCTCGATCTCACACTATCACTCTTCCCTCTTCCCCGAATCCTTTTAAAACTCTCCCCCTGGGTTTATACCCTCCCGAACCTCTCCCCTTCTACCCTTACAACCCCACCCTCCCCCTGAACACATCTCAAGACACGGATCAGGTAAGATTGTTAAAATTGAAATATATTTTAAAATAGCCTTGTGAATCCTAAATGAGGTGTAACGCGCGCTGAGGCTAACTTGCTAATGTTAGCTTAGTTTCTACTGTGAGGCTGGGTGTACATTTGCTAGGCCGCATGAGCACGCAACTACATAGCTTGGATAGCTAACTAGCATGGTACCAGCGAATTCGTTTAAATTTCATATATCATTTAGCTCATAGTAGTTGATGGGACGTGGTGTATTTTGTCTTTTGAATTAATTCAGTCAGTTTAGAAATGTTCGAATGATCAGCTAGCCATTCCATTTTCAGTTTCTAAAATTAGCAGTGGTTGTCAACGTGCACATTCAACAACGACCAGCTAATGTTAGCTAGTCTGCTAAATGGATCATGCTAATCGCCCGGTCGTAAATCCACCTAAAGACACTAGTTAGCCAGCTATGTTATTGTCGTAGTTTGTGGGTTCAGTTTGTGGAATCAGGTTTATCCTTGTTTAAATATATGCTCAGCAACTACATGGAATCGGAACACAGACACACAGTGGGCCGTTTTTCATTTGAAGGTTGTTTTAATTCTCAATCGGGTTAGCAAGTTAGCCGTTAGCTAATGATATTGCAGTGTTGTATTGCCAGGTAAGGTAGCTAAAGTTAGCCGCGGTTTTCCAGATCCAGATAACACGGGCTAGCCATCGGTAGTTTTGTTAGCTTTAAAGTGCAACATCAGGCATGTTCTTATGTATCTTTTGTTCAAAAATGTTGCTTGGATAGAACATCTCAACAGTATGCTACTGCCATTCAAAATTGTTATTTAAGGCGTATGGGAGATCTTTGCACTAATCTGAGTTGCATGTTAATTTGAATGAAACAATACTATTGCAATGGTAGTTTACAGCAAACTGTTATGTCTTCTCAATCCAAATGGATTTTGGCCAATTCTGTATGACCACACTACCACCATAGGTGATCGAGAAGGCTTTATCCCACATGATAAAGCTTAATATGCATCAAAACTTACCCATGCTTTGCAGTCATAACAACTAACTTGGTGCATTCACCATTCTTTCATGATCTGCTTGCCAGCTGCTTAAACCCTCTCCCACATATCTCAATGTCCTCTCCTCTCCTTCCTCAGATCCATCTTTGTGACCAAAGACCCCCCCCAATCTTTTTTCTTGCCAGCTTCTCTCCCGGACATTGTAGTTATGGACTCCGGTGTAATCGAAGGAGGACTCAATGTCACCCTGACCATCAGGCTTCTCATGCATGGCAAGGTCAGTCCCCTTGTTGTGGAGAATTTAGTCTGACACTTCATCTAATTTGTCAATGTGTTTGTAGTTTACCATTCTTCCAGTGATGTAAAACATTGTATTTGTTGGTGCCATGTGTGCTTCATCAGTTGGTGTACCCTTATGGGATTGGAAGGAAGGAAAATTTGACTCTAATACCTAACTTCTGTCTATTTTGTCTTCCATAGGAAGTCGGAAGCATCATTGGAAAGGTATGTTGGGCCGCCTTCTCTAGATGTTGTGATTTTTTTAAATGGCATGGTTCTCTAAACTGTTTCCCTCTTTCTCCCCTCACAGAAAGGTGAATCTGTTAAGAAGATGAGAGAGGAGGTGAGTTTCGGTTGCAACATGACCAAAGAAGCTTTTGAGTTTTATTATTGAAAAAAAGATGTTGATGGAGACTGATCAGTTGTGAGTAAAAGTGATTTGATCTTGAGGCTGTTGATCCCAGCAGTTTTTGTGATCAGGTTTCTTTGGGCTCTTCTACATTTCTTTTTTGTTGTTGTTACTTTCAGAGTGGAGCCCGCATCAACATCTCAGAGGGGAACTGTCCAGAGAGAATCATAACCCTGGCTGGTCCTACCACCGCCATCTTCAAAGCATTCTCCATGATCATCGACAAATTGGAGGAGGTAGACCCCCACCACCCACCCACACACACACATTTAACCAGCTCTCAGAGCAAAATTTTGAGCGGTTGTCAAAATTACATTCTGAAAGATATACCGTGCAGTTTTCAATAGATGGGCCCCACTGACCCCCCCAAAGCATGACTGGCGATGCCGGTTCAGAGTAGTGCAATGTTGCATACTGCTGCACACACTTGATCTTTACCTGGCTGTGTTTCCCTCCTCAGGACATAAGCAGCTCGATGACCAACAGCACAGCCACCAGCAAGCCCCCCGTGACCCTGCGTATCGTGGTGCCAGCTAGCCAGTGTGGCTCGCTCATTGGCAAAGGAGGCTGCAAGATCAAGGAGATCAGAGAGGTTGGACACTGCCAAGTATCTAAATTATGCATCACCCCCCCCCCCACTCACGCACCCCTTTTTTTGAAGATAGGGAACACTTCATCGCACATCGATAGTTTTGTTGTTGACACAAAGTGTGCTGACTGTGTGCGTTGAGTGGGTTCGCTGGGAGGATACCCCTCGAGGGCTTGTTCAGCACGATGACGGGAATGAGTAAGACAGGTTTCACTTGCATGAGTTGTTCAGAACCTAGCTTAGTGTTTAATTGGTTAAGCTTAATCATGTCAAATATTGTAATTATGATCTGTTTGAACTCATTGATGGTAATGACTAGCTAATTTCTCATGCAATCTCAGCCTAGAGCACATTATATAACTTGTTGAGGATTTGCCCATGTCCCGATTCAGTCCATGAGAAATTCCCCTTGGGTGCGTGCATCTCCGTATCGACACTAATTTATTTTGTCCTTATTTTCTCTCTTGTCTGCTTTGTGCCCGCCAGTCCACGGGTGCCCAGGTTCAGGTGGCAGGTGACATGCTCCCCAACTCTACGGAGCGTGCCATCACCATCGCTGGCACTCCCCAGTCCATCATCGAGTGTGTCAAGCAGATCTGTGTGGTGATGCTGGAGGTATTGCCCCCCCCTCCTCTCATTTATCGGTCTCTGCCTTGCATTGGCTGTATTTTTCTTTTATTATTATTATTGTTTTTTTTATCTGATTAAATACAAGACAGCATATGCAATCATATTGTTTTTTATGTGATCTGTTTTCCTAATTATTTATTTATTTGTTTATTTAGTCTCCCCCAAAGGGAGTCACCATCCCTTACAGACCCAAACCCTCAGGATCCCCTGTGATCTTCGCTGGAGGACAGGTAACCACCAGTCAGACCCCCCACCCCACCATACCCTATCCTACCCTCACGCCACAGGCCACTGTACAGACCCCCATCAAAGCCCCTTCCCTCTTCCCTCAGTGTTTTTGATTTCTTCAGAAAAGCCCCAGACCTCACCTCAGAGGAGTCCTCTGAAATTGTTTCAATTCTAAAAGTCATCAAAAGTCTGCTGGGCATGGAAATGAGATGATGTGTTTTTTTCCCCTCCCTCCTCTTCTCACACCGTTTCCTCTCCCATTTGTTCCAATTAATGTGTGTTCTCTATCATTTCTTTCTCTTTAACAAAAAAAAATCCCAGCCCTGTCTCTCCTTTTGAAATGGTCTGTCTTGTGTTTCTGATACTGTGAGCTCTTGTCACTGGAGCGGCCTGTCTGCACTGTCTCTCCACCCACCATTGTGTGCCTGCTGAATGAATTGAATCGCTGGAGACAATGGCTCAGCTGTTAGCCCGGGCCGTTTGGGTCGAGCTGGGCCTGTGCAGGAGAGAAAATGTGTTTATTATCTGCTTTTATTCGTGTGGTCTTTTGCTTCAAGCCTCTGTGCTGCTCCACCCTACCCCCACACACCACCACCACCTCCTCCTCCTCCTACTCCTTCTCCTTCTCCTGCTCCTCACCACCTCTTGGTCACGTGGAGATTTTGGACAAGACATGCACTTACAAAAAAAGAGTTTATTTTGCTTTCCTTTTCAGAGTTAGTGATTTTTGTTTTGAATAGTGTGTACGGGATATTGTTTACATGTTACAGGTGTGTGTGTATCAGCATGTGTGTATGTGCGCGTTCACCTTTCCCTTTGCTGACTCTTTTGGGTGTTTCAGTCATGAGTGTGCCGTGATGGTGGCACCCCCATGAACGCTGTGTTCTCGTTTCAGGCGTATGCCGTTCAAGGACAGCACGCGATTCCGCAGCCAGATGTAAGTGCTGTAGAACCCCCACCCCCCCTCCTACTTCCTCCCAGCCCACCCAACCCCCACTCCCCCCCCCCCCCCCCCTTTCTCCACTCCTCCCATCCAAACCCCACCACCTTGCCATTCCAGCCCCCCTGTCCCCACCCAACCTACCCCTGAGTCTGGAGTGATTCACCCTGCACTCCTGCACTCTCCATCTGGTAAGAGAGGGCTAATGTATGCCCTCGATCTTCAGCTGCCTCCAACCTGAGTCCTCTGCAACTTCTCCCAGGCAGCTCTTGTGGGTTAACCTAAAAGGCATCACTGACCCTTCCTTTGATGCATAGTTAGAGAAAAAAAATAGCCTTTATAGACAGTATTCACTGTGGTTGACGCAGTCAGCGAAGTAGCTAACAGTCAGCAGTGGTTTATGGACTTGTTAGCTTGCTAGCTTGTTTCTCAATCACACGTAAGGCCAACCATTGTGTGGTGTTTGTGGGTGTGGATCGTGATCCCCTGCTAGCGCTCCTGTCTTAGCTTGCTATCTGCTAGCATGCGTCTGCATGGTCAGACCTGGTTGTTGAAGTGGCCTCTGAGACCTGTTGGCCTAAGTGGGGGGAAGCACAGGACCAGGTTTGGAAGCAGTTTTAGACCAAAAAAGAAATCCATAAGACAAGAACAATGGATGTTGTAGTATTTGTCCAGATTCTCCACCCCTTCACTGCTGTCTCTGTCCTCTCTCTCACGGTCTTCCTGTCTTTTGTTTTTTTGTTTTTCTTCTCTCGTCTGCTCACTGGCCTATCTTGTTTGCATGCTCTGCTAGATCTGACATTTTCAATTAAACTGGATTGGGAAAGTACCGTATGCCACAAATGAGCACTCCTCAGTGTTGTGTGTGTAATGCAACTCGTAGACAATCATTTTGGGTTGAAATGCCATTGCATTGTGTTCATCCATCAACCACCATTGAAAAGCAGTAAGTACATTGGTGTCCTCAATGTCACTGGTTTGTACATTCAAAGTGTGTCATCAGTAGATCACCATTGCGTTTTTGTATGAAACCCCTTCCCCCAGTTGCGTCTCATCCAAAAACATGTGCACGTCACTATGTGTTTCATGTCTGAACTGAATCGGGAATTGGGGAGGGAGATTTTCTTTAAAAAAAAAAAAAAAAAAAGGAAAAAAAGGCATTTGAAGTGAGCCAACGTTTGTGAAACGCTCTGTTTACTGACCGTTCTCTCTCTCTATCCATCTCTTCTCCTTTCCTTTCTTTGCCCTGCTTCTCTCCCTTGCCCCCTCTCTCTCGCTCTCACAGTCTTCCTCTGCCTCTATCTCTCCCCAGCTCACCAAGCTCCACCAGCTAGCCATGCAGCAGAGCCCCTTCCCTCTGGCCCCTAGCAACCAAGGCTTCACCGGTAAGACCCCCGAGGCCGTTCACACAGGCATCATGCCTCTATGCTCAGAGACCCACGTTCCCCTGGTTTGGATCAGTGTGGGCCTGAAGAGTGAAATTTTTCTCTTGCAGTTGCAATGGCTACAGTAATTTCCCGCATTTAAGCCGCATTGTGTATAAGCCGCAGGACAGTGTTTTATGCAAGTTAAAAGAAACAAAACCATATTAACACCATATTAACTGCCCCCCTGTATTAACCTCATAGCTGAAGAAATTTAGCAAAATCAATGTATAAGCCGCAGCTAATAGTCTGGAAATTACGGTAAATATGTTGTCATGAGTAAAGCAAAAGAGGTTGCTTCTATATGTTTACTGAACAGCAAATTAAGAGGTGTACTTGACTCACTTATTTAGCTCATTTGATGCTGTCTTAATCAAGCAGCACTGTCCACTACATGTAGTTTTCCTCCCCTCTACCAGCGCTCCTGTTGGAAAGGGCTGGAGGATTTTAGGAGACAAAATTTAGAGCCTGCGTTCTCATCATCGCCACGTTCCTGTTGAGTCACGCTCTTCTTCGTTTTGCAGGGATGGATGCCTCTGCCCAAACTGGTTCCCACGAGATGACCATTCCAAATGATGTAAGTGTTTTTACCGCTCTGGTTGACCACATCCTTTCCCGCTTCCTCGGCAAACTAGCCTCCTTTATTACGCCACGTCGTCCGCTCCTTATGCTGTTGTGTGCCGGGGTTACCGCACACATCTTTGCCGATCATTTTGCCTCTGCTGTTAGTGGGGTTCATCATGTTCATATCAGATGTGGCCATTAGCGGCACATTTGTGGGCATTTTAGCTGAAAGCCTAACCAAAAGCTGTCTTGGTTGTGTTCCGTCTGCCGGTCTCTCAGTCCTTCATGCTGTGTCCTTTTGCCCCTTGTCTCCGCTCAGTTGATCGGGTGCATCATTGGCCGTCAGGGTGCCAAGATCAATGAGATCAGGCAGATGTCTGGGGCTCAGATCAAGATCGCCAACCCCGTGGAGGGTTCCACGGATCGGCAGGTCACCATCACTGGCTCCCCTGCCAGCATCAGCTTGGCCGAGTACCTCATCAACGCCAGGTGACTACCTACCTATTGAGACACACACACGCACTCACACACAAAGTGGACTCCTGTCTGTGTCGCCAAGTCATGGCTGCGTCTCTGATCCCAACTCTCCATTCAGTGGTTATATTGTTGCAGTTGGCTGCATTTCCGCTCCTGTTCAAAGCAGTTGATAATGACACCCCCCCCCCCCCCCTTCTGACCCTTTTCAAAGTGGGGTCGTCTTTCTGACGACCCCAGCTTTGGCCACCCTTGGCCTACCTGGCCTGTGTCCTGTGCTCTCTGTGTGTCCGTCAAGTCTCACTTCCCTTGTGTGTGTTAGTTTGTGGTGCTGTCCTCCTCCTCCTCTTCCTCCTCTTCCTCCTCTTCCTCTTCTGCCTCTCCCCTTCTACCTGCCCTGTCTTTTCTCCCCATCCTCTCTGACTTTCCCTGTAACCCATTCCCACTCTGTGTCCCTCTCTCTTTCTCCCTCTCTCTCTCTTTCT
>NC_085002.1:12513783-12526880 GCF_963854185.1 Sardina pilchardus | reverse complement strand
CTGTGTGGTGCCCCCTCTCGACCTCCATCTCTCTGTCCTCCTTGTTGGCGCCTGGCCCCCGGCCCCACCTCCACCTCCTCGTCCCGTACCTCTTCCTCTTCCCCCTCCCAGTTCCCCGGCTCCTCCTCTTCCTCCTCCCCCGCCACTGCCTGTGTCTCCAGTCTGCTCAGCCTCAAGCCCCTCCCCCTCTTGGCCCTGCATGTTGTCAGCGGATCGGCCTCGGCTAGCCCCGTTTCCACCTCCACTTCCGCCACCCCCGAGCCCAAGATGGCTTCCGAGCTGGGCTCCAAATCCAAGAAGCGACGGCTGTCCCCCTATTAGGGCCCCTCCCACCCCCACCAACCCCCAGCACAGGCTTGATCAACACCTGCACTGCTGTAGGCTTGGCCGTGCCCGTTAATGCTTTTACTCTTCTCACCTGGTGTAAAAAAAAATAGCAAGAAGGAAAATGTGTTGATGTTGAGACCTGGCCTTCAGTTTTAAGCTTTGATATCTCTGTATTTGGATTGTTGATCTATTGTCATTTCTCTCTTTAAAGGCCCGTTCACACCAAGAACGATAACTATAAACAAACATCGCTCTCGTTAATATAAATGACAACGTTCACACATAAACTATAACGATAACGACATGAAGAACTATATCGTTGTTTATCACTTTCAGAGCGATTTTGAGAACGATAAAAAGCTAACAGCCAATCAGAACCCATAATATTCTAGCCATCACATTCATTAACATGAGAGAATTTTCTTATCGTTGGCCAGTGTGTACGCTTTTATCGTTATGGTTATAGTTATCGTTATCGTTCTTGGTGTGAACGGCCCTTAACTCTCGCTATCTGTATTACTCTTGTCTCCTGTGAGAGTATAGGACATTTGAGTCCATGGTCTTTGTAAGGAATTTTATTAACTCACTTTTTTCTCCTGATAATTTCCAACTTCAGCTCTTGGGTTGTCTCTTTTGGCTGTGAGCTCAGGTAGCCCTAAACTGTGTGTGTGCTTCAGAGACAACCCCTATACTCCTAAAGAGCAGTGGATGTGGATTTTGTATAGAGCTGCTTATAGGCCAAGCCATGTGTTTTTTTGTGGCGTAAATGCTCCAACCTTCCTTTCAGTTTTCTGTGACGGCAACAGTGTGCTCATTTGACAGCAATGCACACCAGTTTCCCTGTTTCATTCTTTCTTGGCTGGCCCACCGATACAATAGTGCAGTTGATCCCCCCCCCACTGGTCTCCCTCTGAGATGTTAGCCCCTAAGAGTTTAATTTCCCAGATCACCCATCTCTCATCCTCCAACCTCTCTAAGAATTTACCTTTTTTCTTTGGTTTGGCTGGATAAGATGCTCATTTTGCACAAATGGACATGGGGGGGGGGGGGGGGGGGGGGTTGAATGACTTTTGACGATTGTTTCCAGTTGAGCGTTCAAATTCTTAGCATTTACACTGGAAGTGAACCTGCTGCATGCAAGATGGTCTAGGGGTGTGTTTTGGTCTTTCCAGGGAGCAGTCATGATCAGGGCTAGCCTGTGTGTGTGTTAGTGTTATCTCTCCTTGTTTATTATTTTTTGTTTGTTATTTACGTATTCTGAAGCATACAATGGCTTATTTTGTTCTCCTTCCAATGTCTCCTCACTCCAGGCTTTCCTCTGAGGCTACAGGACTGGCGACCAACTGATTTTGTTTTTTGACACTGCATCTCCGCACTCACCCCACTTCTTTTTACCACCACCATCATCAGCATCTTAGAAAAACAGAGGTCAAATGCGACCCTTCAGTATTTCCCAGAATTCCCGTCTCACTCTCCCCTTCTGTTCCAGTCATGCCCACTCATTCGACATGCTTTTTATTTATAAATATTTTTTTGTTTCTGTTATTAATAATTTTTTCCACTCAAATTTGGTTTTTAAAATCCCCTCGGGTCCAGTGGAGAAAGTTTTAATGATTTATTATTGTTATTATTATTATTATTATTATTATTATTATTATTATTAGAGTATTTTCCCCCTTTTTCTTTTAATGAAAGGATCGAGAGGAGAAACTCGCTCCTCCTGTCTTTGTTTGCCATCATAAGAGTATAGAGGTGGAAAAATCTGAATAGGCATAGGTTTAGTTTCTGTAAAGTCGGATTTTTTTTCTTCAAAACGTAAAAAAGAGGCAAAAAAAGGAAAAATAAAAAAAAATCTCAAAAATATGTATAGATTGATTGTTTTTATTTTCTGCCTGTTCTGTTTTCCAGATTTTTTTTTCTTGTTTTTTTTGTTTTGTTTTTTTGTTTTCCTTTCTCTAAACCCTTTTTTCTCCCCCATCCTACCCTCCCAACCACCACTGTTCCCCTAACCCGCACCTGTCCTGATTTGGCATTATACACACACACATACACACACACACACTCACATACACACTTGCATCATGATAAACTAAAAATGCTCGAATTCAGGGGGATATATTTTATCCACCATATTTAGAGGGCCCTATTTATTTATAGAAGTCTGGCCCTGTACTGCTGCTGGGACTTTTGTTGTTTGTTTGGGGTATAGCGAATGATCATAACCCACCAGTGGCTACGGCACTCATACATATCATTTAAACTGTGTACTCTTTGTCACCTTTAAAAGAAAATATACTTTTTTTTTCTGTCTCATTCCTATTTTTCCACCTACCCTTTTGCACTTGTTTCTGATTTCGGAGGAAGCTTTGTGCTCTGGGATTTGGGGGGAGGAGGGGAGGCAGGTTGAGGGTAGGGCTCAGAAGCAGTGCTTTCCTTTCTTTTGTTTTGTAAAGACTGATACTACTAAAACCGAGTTGGAATATTTGTTTTAAAATGGAGGAAATATTTTTTTTAACTACCAAAGGGGATTGACTCCTGGAAATATTGACAGGTCTTGTGTATAAATGTGATACGGCTAAAGAACAGGATTGCTAAGCTGAATTTAGATGAAGTACAGTAAAGGTATGAGTTAACACTACTTTTCCTGCTCTTTGCTTTGTTTGCTCGAGTCGAAATTTTATTTTTATTATTTGCAGGAAAGAATTTACTACTTTGTGCACATTCTCAAAAAAACTGTAGACCTGGGTGCCACAAAATTGTTGGAAGACAATTAAACAGATGTGAAATGCTTAAACTACAAAATTGTTTTTGAGATCTCTTTATTAATACTAATCTCTCCCATTGCATTGTCTGTTACTATACTACTATACTGTGCATGTCTCAGATGAATTAGTTGACTAACTAATGACTGACAAACTGCTGTATTGTAAAAGCTGAACAGAAGCTCTGTGCTAGTATGGTACTTGGAATATGTGGTATATGAAATGTAAAGGAAATATATATGAAATATATGCACCCTTTGGTCAACTATATTCAGGGGACTTCTAAAAGCAGTTTTCTTAACATGAAGATGTGTTATGTTCTATAAATGACTGCCACCTGCTCAAGTTCAAGTGTAACCCCTCACTACCTAAACCCTTGAGTGCATGTATGGGTGTAGATGTGGGTGTATACAGACACAAAACACCATCTTAAACAGAGTGATTTTTAATTAATCTTAATTTCATTTTTTTTTAAATATATCTATTGTACACAGCTACAATACGTAATGTCGTATAAAACCAAACATTTTAATTTTGTTCTTTTCAATTTTTTGTTTTCTGTAGTACTAAACATATACGTGCCTTTTAAACCTCCAGTCACCAGGGGGCAGTATTCTATTGCTGTACTGGCAACAAGACCTTTAGTGGATAATATCTGACATACACTAAGTTTTCATTCAGTTTTACACCCCTTACATTAAAGGGAACAATAATTTCGTGAGTTGGTAATGTACACGTGATGGTTAATCTTTTAACCCTCTATGTTGTATCCTTAAAAATGAACACCGATAAGTCAAGTAACTTTAAACGGACACAGAAAGCTGCCTTTTCTAGCTCAGAGAAGAGAACAGTACTTGCAGAGTGAGTGGTGGAACGTCGTAAGGATGCGGAGGTTACTCGGCAACGCTGGGCCGTACACTGGAGTCGAACACGACTCCAATAGCACCAGATATAGAACTGGAGATGTGGAGGTGAGGTGGTCAGCTTTCCAACACCACCTGACCAGGTGGTCCTTCAAGCATCATCCTATTCACTCCCCCCACTGCATAAAAACATTCAGCATGGCACCACTGACTGGGCCAAGTCTTCGAGCCCACCCAAACCCCCCTGCTTCACGCCGCCTCTGATCCTTGGGGAGTGGAGTGTTACACCGATCTGCACTGACACGTCTACCTACTGCAATCATGAGTGGTTTGCCCACGTGTGGCCTTAAGTGCTTTTGGAATCAACTTAGAATACAGTCTGGAGTACACATACTATAGTACAAGCATGCTTTTTTTAAATGATCTGTACACTCTCAGATGCTAGTGGTGAGGTTTTTTTTTTTACACGCAAAATGATGGTGGTAATGCAGTTGCATGTCAATTCTTTTTTCATCATAATTAACACTACAATGTCGGATGAATCATCCATCAAGTCATTAATGCATTTGTGCAGCCAGAAGGGCCGACTTAGTTTGTTCTCTGATGAGGAATGATTTGGAGCTGAAATATTGCTTATTCCTGGTTGTTCATTTCACAATCTTGTTAACGACAGAGGTGTCCAACACAATGACAGCCCCCTCCCCCTCCCCTCCCCTCAAACTTGGTGAAAATGTCAGCACCATATTTTACAGTATCAGCTTATAACTCTTTAAAATGTGTACTTTGTACAATGACAAGAGGTAAAATATTTACATGGTCAATAACTTAACATGCCAAATGTAGAAAAAACGATGACAACGCAGTCCCTGATACAAAATAAGTAAACAAGAAAAGACACAAAAATAAATAAAAGTAAAAAATGTAAACATGATTTGATTAATTCAAGCTAAACATTTGATCTTGGTTACTATCACATCTCTCTTAAATTAAGTGCAAAACTTAAAAATAAGTCACTGGCAAGTAACGGATTTTAAAAAAAGGAACAAAAAAAAATAAAATAATAATAATCAAAGCTAGACCAATGGAATCATGGGCACAGACGACCACTTGAGAATAAATATGTACAAGTCAGTTAAAGAGCTCTTTAACAACGTGTGTGTGTGACTGAGAACGGAAAGATGAGGTATAACCTGAAGTATGGGAAGTTTTGAAAACAATGGGGAAAACAAGGAGGGAGAGTTGTGAAGACGGAGACCCTCTAAATGATCTTTTCTCCCGAAGTGAATTCCCAGAGTCTCTCGGAGCAAGGAGGTAAGATAACACAGGGAGAGTTGAGGTGGGTGGGGGCAAAGTGTTTTTGCACAGCTGGGATATGTCTGTAAGTGTGTGTGTGTGTATGAGTGTGTGTAAGTGTGTGTGTATGTGTGTGTGTGTGTGTGTGTGTGTGTGTGTGTGTGTGTGTGTGTGTGTGTGTGTGTGTGTGTGTGTGTAAGTGTGTGTGTATGTGTGTGTGTGTGTGTGTGTGTGTGTGTGTGTGTGTGTGTGTGTGTGTGTGTGTGTGTTTGAGTGTGTGTTAGTGTGTGTGTGTGTGTGTGTGCGTGTGTGTGTGTGTGTGTGTGTGTGTGTGTGTGTGGTGAGGAGGTCTGTGCCTTTACAGAAATGTGTCAGTCACTCCCCATCCTGTGTGTGTGTCTGTGTGTATGTGGCGAGTAGATCTGGATCTTTGCAGAAGCATACCCATCTCTCCCCCCTGTGTGTGTGTGTGTGTGTGTGTGTGTGTGTGTGTGTGTGCGTGCATGTATGCATATATGCATATATGTGTGTGTGTGTGTGTACGTGCATGTATGCATGTGTGTGTGTGTGTGTTGCGAGGAGGTCTGGGGCTTTGCAGGAGCGTGTCCATCTCCATCCCCCCGTCCTGCGTCGTGTCCAGGGCGCCTCAGGCCTGCGGCTCCTCCCAGGTGCTGGGCACTCTGCTGCCGCTGGGCTCGGCGCTGCCCGAGTGGTCCAGCTCAGCGCTGTCACAGTCCGAGTCGTCATAGAGAGCCTGGTTCTGCAGAGGGACACGCACGGAACAGAACAGAACAGAACAGAACAGAACAGTTAACGACACCTCTCAAGGTCTCTCCATAGACGTCTCAGTTTGTATACAGACATTACGGTGTCTTGCGATACACACTGATACTGTCTGATCATCATCAGCCTTATCTTTTGAGGACAGGGCTCAGGTTGAGGGTAGGGCTCACAAGGAGTGCTTTCTTTTGTTTTGTAAAGACTGATACTACTAAAACCGAGTTGGAATATTTGTTTTAAAATGGAGGAAATATTTTTTTTAACTACCAAAGGGGATTGACTCCTGGAAATATTGACAGGTCTTGTGTATAAATGTGATACTGCCGATACACACTGATACTGTCTGATCATCATCAGCGTTATCTTTAGCCTTTGGTCATATTAAACTCATCTCATTCCTCTGTTCTGAATGTTACGGTCATAAACATTTCTTTTACATCAAGACGTTTTGCAGCCTGCATTCCATCTAGTGTGACATTACAGTAATGTGTTGTTACCGAGTACCGAACGCCCCTGCTGTATTTGCTGAAGTATTGTACAGAACTGGTCAGCACCATCGCTATGCGTTGGCTGGTTGGTTGCCATGGTTTTTGCCTGCAGTCCTGTGACGTACCTCGTAGCAGTTGAGCTGCGTCCGGACGTGCCTGAGGGCCGCCTCCTTCTCGGACAGCCCGTCCGAGCCCTGGCCAGGGTCCACGGCGTCGGCGGGGTCGGAGGGGTCGGCCGGGTCGGCGGGGATCTCGGACCCCTGGGAGAGCAGGTCGTCGCTCTTGTCGTCCAGCCTCTCGTCCGTGTTGGTGCTGACCACGTCGGGCGTGCCGCTGTGCGAGTGGTCGCTGGTGTTGCCCTCCTCGCCGTCCGACACGGACAGGTTCTCCGAGCTGAAGGTCGACACGGACTGACACTTTGTCATGCTCACCGGCCGCCTTATTTGAACAGAGAAAAATGGACACAAGGGGGGTGGGGGGGGGGAGTGATGAGAGGCCTGCTGACAAGCATTCATTACCCTGCTATTCCAACTATGATTATTAACGCACATTTGACATAAATTATCTTTAAAGATGTCATTCATATGACGACAGAGAGGTGAGGTTTTTGGGTCAAGACTCGTGTGAGTCACACATCTCTAATGTGTGTGTGTGTCTGTGTGTCTGTGTGTCTGTGTGTGTGTGCGTGTGTGCGTGTGTGTGTGTGGGTGTGTACTATGAGCTTCCTGTAATAATGGTCACATTACATGCAGCAGCCGTAATAACGACTTGAGTGAGGGCGGCCCTTATCAGTGATGCTTACCGTCTCCTTGGCAACTCCACTTCGCTATCTACCTCCCCCTCCTCCTCTTCTGAGGACACTCCTCGTCTCTGTGAAAGGCAGGACAGAGAGAAAGACAGAGAGAAAAGAGGGAGAGAGAGAGAAAGGAGAGTTTTTTACTGAGCACGCAGGCAAGCTTTTTGGGCCGAGCCAAAAGAACACGTTGTGCCTCGGAGCCTGAAAGACGAAGCTCGGGTGACTCTTCCACTTCTCCAAACTCGTGAGGCTGGCGAGGCCCGCAGAGGAGCACAGTTGTTGTTTTGTTAACCTCTTTTAGAGGCAGTGAGTCATCACCGCAAATAAACTCGGCAATGTCAGAGGATGTAAGCTCAGCCTGGCCAATTTCTCCCTGTCTCTCTCTCTCTCTCTCTCTCTCTCTCTCTCTCTCTCTCACACACACACACACACAAACACACACGCAAATACACAGACTACCTCAACACGCACGCACGCACGCACGCACGCACACAAACACACACACACACACACACACAGAGAGAGACACAGAGACACACATGGATTACTTCAACACACACACACACACACACACACGGATTACTTCACCACACACACCCACACAGACAGATGAGCTCATCCAGCATGCCCACCTGCTTGCGTGTGACGGCGGCCCTGTACAGTATGGCGGCCGGGGTGAGGTGTGAGGTGCCCCCGCGGGGCGAGCGGATCATGCCCGCGGCCTCCTCCTTGTCCTCGCCGTCCTGTAGCCGCGGCGAGCCCAGGCCCGAGCCGCGCCCGGCCGCCGCGCCCCTCCCGCACGGCGAGTCGGGGCTGCTGGAGAACGGGATGGAGTTGGCGTCCTCGCTGGGCGTGTCGCTCCGCGGCGGCGTCTCCGTCAGGTCGTCCGTGCCCACGCCGGGGTCGGCGCCGTCGCCGCCCAGCCCGCCCAAGGCGCCCATGCCGCCCTGGTCCAGCTCGGGCAGCGCCCGGCCGTCGCCGGCCTCCTCGCGCCCTCGCCCCCTGCCCTCGGCCTCCAGCGTGGTGGAGATGAGGTCGGGGCTGGACGAGGACATCTTCTTCAGCAGCAGGTCGTGCTGGAGGCCGCGCAGGGCCGCGCTGGGGTCCAGGTGCTGCTTGCTGCTGATCGGGGAGCTGGTGTTGTTGCCACCACCTCCACCTCCACCACCACCACCACCTCCGCCGCCGCCGGTGGAGGCCGTGTTGAAGGTGTCGCGGAGGGACGTGGACAGCGTGGCCTTCAGGCCCGCCAGGTCCCCGCTGCTGCCCTTGCCCGCCTTCCGGTAGCGGGGCTTCCCGCGGCGGGAGCGGCCGGGCGAGGTGGAGCCTTTGTTGGGGCAGGAGGGGATGGTCACCTGCGTCATGGACGAGTCCAGCTTGGGCAGGATCACCTCGGACTTCAGCAGGTCTGGCCTACAGAACGGAACCACACATTTGAAAAACAGCCAAAAACAGTAAACAAAAAAGCCTTGATACAAGCTGTTTGCCCAAACTTCGGCCTTTAACAAATATCTAAAAGCTATCAGAGCGAGCGGCTTCTCTCTCCTAACTTTAATAACAGTAAACAGTGCATAAAACATTAAACTGTACATAAAACAGTAACAGTTAACCGTGAACGTAATCCAGAATCATATATTTTATGGTCCCAGGCCTTGTTTTAAGATCATTCTCATTTAGAGATCGCTCCCCTTGCTCACCTCTTGCTGTGGGAGGGGAGCTTCTGAGGCACGTTGCGCTTCTTAATGAGCTTCTCCATGGAGTTGGAGGAGCCGCTCTGTCTGCTGCTGTGGTGCTTGAAGAGACCCGGGTACTTCTTATCCAACGACTGCTCCCTCCTGCCACACACACACACACACACACACACACACACACACACACACACAGAGAGAGAAGAAGACTTTAACAAAAACATTATGAAACATTTTCCTCCTCCGACTCCCCAGCATCTCCACCCCTCCACCCCTCCACCCCTCCCTCTCTCTACTCCCCTACTGCTTTCTCTCTTTTCATGCCTGAGAAAGTTCTCTCATTGATCCTCTGGGCTCAGCTTACAGATGAAATATTCATACGCAGCCTTGTCGTTTTCTGTTTTCCTCCCCTTCTCTCTCCTCTCTTTCCACTCCTCTCTTTGATTTCTCTCTCCGGTCTTCCCCTCCTGTCAGTTGTTCTGTCTCTATGTGTGTGTGTGTATGTGTGTGTGTTTGTGTGTGTGTGTGTGTGTGTTTGTCTGGCTCTTACCTGAGGAGTTCCTTCTCTTTGAGTTCCAGCTGCAGCATGACGGCGCTCAGCTCCATGTACAGGTTGTTGGCGCGCTCCAGCTTCCGCTCGTAGTGCTCACGGATGTCCAGGGCATGCCTTTTGAAACGGAGAAGAAAGAAGAAGGGAAACCAAGGAAGAGAGAGGAGAGAGAGAGAGAGAGAGAGAGAGAGAGAGATGTAACGTAAGAACCAGTTTACGTTTAGTTGTGCAGCACTAAAGTGGATTGATTTATTTACCAGTTGTCATGGGAGGGGGTGGAGGGTGAGGGATGGATTGCTGCAATTCTATGTAGATTTCACTCTGGCACAACGATATGAGATACCCTTGGGTGCACACACGCACACGCACACACACACACACACACACACACACACACACTCACTCACTGTGGAGTGTTATGTGATACTATTCCGATGTTATTTGTGACGCTATCACGCTACAGCGCTAGTGCTTAGCCTCAGCATGTGAGCATGCAAGCTTGTATTTCAGCCTGTCATGTCAATATCCCATTCCCTACGTCTTTTTTGGAGAGACACACAATTCATTGCAAGCTCATTTTTCAAGCCTTAGATTTCATTTGATTTAACAGAAAAACCTTCTAACTTATTATAAATGTCAAGGATGTGAGAGTTACTTTTTAATATATAAAAAATATTCAGTTACAGTTCAGCTACAGTTAAGTTAGATTGAATGCCCAATCCCTGACGAAGACATTTTTTAATTGTGTAGTCACAGTTTCCATGGACTAGTCTTTCTCTTTCGGATGAATTCAGGCAGACTTTTTTGACAATTACTTGACATGACAGATAGACAGAGTGAAACCACACGCTATGCGATGTGTGAGAGGTTTATAGTGGTCTTGCATGGCATCTAATCAGCTGCTTCTAACCAGTTATTGCTGCCACGCAGTTATGCTTCTGGCACTGTCACCATGGTTACAGCAACACATCCAATCTAACCCATGCCCAATAAAGCTACACAAACAGACCCACGCTGTGATCAGCGAACTAAAGGTGAACTTAAGTTTAGATCACACAATTCATGAGGAAAATGTAGACTTTAAGACCATCTATTTGGTATAATTACAGTTTTTGCCCATTGCTTACAGAGTAAAAATTAATGATTAAGCCAAAATTTAACCCTATTAAAATCTTGGTTCAAAATTGAATGTCTTGTGTTCATTGGGAAAGCACTTCTATTCAAAATGCATATCTGGTAATTGGTAATACTCACACACATACCTGAAAACACTTACAGAGAAAACTGACCACCAATCACTCAGAGACTTAGCAGTACAAATATACTTCAGATGAGCCATTGTGTACCTTTTCAATTGTGTGCTTTTAAATAAAGTACCCATTTACAGTTTTGTACTTGCCCCTTTACTCCCCATTTCTAAAAACTATTGCAGAATTCTTTTCAATGTGCCTATGCAAAGTATATGACCACCAACCACATGCCTGCATGCCTCTGCAAGCCATGGAAGAGGCATGCGGAGACATTGAGGTGGGGTTCAGGTCATGGGTGGATATGAAACACAAGATGATAGATTTTCCCTGTGAGGATATTGTTTGATGGCTATGGCTATGGCTATGGCTATGGCTATGGCTATGGTTATTTAGCAGACGCCTTTGTCCAAAGCGACATACAAACAAATAACAATACAAATCAAATTAACAGTGAACAATTACAAACTAGGGAGAATAGTAATATTATCAGTAAAACAATAATTTTAAGCACTAACCTAATGAGAAATAAAACAGTGAAATGAGAATAGCAATCAAATAAGTCACTCAGTTAATTATATATAATAATAATAACTAAAGCATGGTATTGCTAAATTTAAGGACAATAGCAAAATAAATTTCAAATTCTATCAATAGACAAATTATAACAAAACAATACTATTATACAAACCATAACACATCACAAACTCAAAGGACTAAGTGCATATTAAATAAATATGCCTTAAGACCCCTCTTAAAAGATCCAAAGCTGTTGCTGGAACGGAGAGCACTGGGCAACTCATTCCACCAACACGGAACCACTGAAGAATAGGATCTACAATTTGACCTAGCATGTATGGTTGGTCGACATAACAGACGCTCCTCAGAAGATCGCAATGGGCGGTTGGGAATGTACATCGTGATTAAAGAACTGAAGTAGCTGGGAGCAGATCCAGTCAGTGTCCTATAGGCCAGAGTGAGGGATTTAAATTTAATTCTGGCTACTATAGGGAGCCAGTGGAGAGTAACTAGGAGAGGGGTTACATGTGTCCTTTTTGGCTGATTGAAGACCAGTCGTGCTGCAGCATTCTGAATCAACTGTAGTGGTCTTAATACACAAGCAGGTAGGCCAGCTAACAGAGAATTACAGTAGTCCAGCTTGGAGATAACCATTGCCTGTACAAGAAGCTGAGTGGAATCTTGTGTCAGATAAGGTCTGATCTTCCTAATGTTGTACAGGGTATACCGACATGACTTTGCAATTGAGGCAACATGCTCAGAGAAAGTAAGTTGGTCATCAATTATGACACCCAAGTTACGTGCCGATCCGGTTGGAGTCAGTGAGGATGAATCAAGCTGGATATTGATCTGTTGGGGAATAGCTGTTTTTGCTGGAAACACCAAGAGCTCAGTTTTGGAAAGATTAAGCTGAAGGTGCTGATCCTTCATCCAGATTGAAATGTCCTTCAGGCATGCAGAGATTCGATGGGAAACACTAGAGTCCTCAGGTGGGAAGGATAGGAAAAGTTGAGTGTCGTCCGCATAGCAATGATATTCAAATCCATGAGAGCGAATAATCCCACCTAAAGAAGTGGTGTAAATAGAGAAAAGGAGGGGCCCTAATACTGATCCTTGGGGGACTCCTGTAGTGAGGTCATGAGACTTTGATATCTGTCCCTGCCAAGACACGCTAAAAGAACGCCCTTTAAGGTAAGACTTGAACCAGTCAAGAGCTTTCCCAGAAATTCCCAGTTCATATAGTGTAGAAAGGAGAATGTCATGGTTAACCGTATCAAAGGCTGCAGATAAATCTAACAGAATTAACACTGATGACTGAGCAGAGGACTTAGCTACTCTCAATGCTTCAGTCACAGATAGAAGAGCAGTTTCAGTAGAATGACCACTCTTGAAACCAGACTGCATAGGGTCTAGTAGGTTATTCTGATAGAGGAAGTCACACATTTGCTTGAAGACCACTTTCTCCAAAACCTTTGACAAGAAAGGAAGAAGGGAGACAGGTCTGTAGTTCTTCACATCAGTTGAATTAAGTGTACTTTTCTTCAGCAAAGGCGTAATTCTTGCCTGTTTAAAAGAAGAAGGAACTATTCCAGAACTGAGTGAAGTATTAAATACATGTGTGACTGCCGGTATAATAGCGGGTGCTATAGACTGCAGGAGCGTAGACGGGACAGGATCCAAAGGGCATGTTGTTGGACGGCTTCGCTGAAGCAGTTGAGAGACCGCTTCCTCATCAAGAGGAGAGAAAAAGTCCAATGATGGCATCATGCTAACACCAGGCAGAG